>NC_028648.1:79792346-79793831 GCF_001406875.1 Solanum pennellii | reverse complement strand
CGAAGTTCAGAGAGTCGATTTCAGTACCCAAATTTCAGAATTCTAAGTGTTTTGGAACGAGACCCCCTCGACGGTCCGTCGTGCCCATGACGGTCCGTCGTGGGTTCCGTCGTCTCAGCCAGTTTTTCCAGAAATAAAATCTGCTGCTCAAAACGACTAAACAGGTCGTTACAATAAGGTGGCTCCGCCACTAGTCTAGGAGTTAATTACTTAGAGACACTTTAATTTGAAATATTACATATATTATTAGATTTCCGTGCCTCCAAATACATGTCTCTCGATACATGAGGTCAAATATAGGTGGATTCACATGTGTCTGAAAAAATATAGCAAATCTCTCTCGCCTCTCTCTTCTCGCTTGCCACTTGTCCATGTATTTGATATCTCAAATATCTGCGAAACACTTCAGATACATACAAATACATGTATCTTATGTATATTGAGTGTGACTGACAAATAGAAATCTAAAAATTGCATTAGCATAGAACAAAAATTTTCATATGTATCTCCAAATTAACCAAAAAAAATATTTAATTATTGAACAAAATAGTAAATCAGTTTAATTAAGGAATATTATAAATTGTTACTTATTGTTTTCTTCTAAATTAATTCTAATACTAATTTACATGCATTACTTTTAGTTGACCTTTATGGCTTATGCAACCTAACAATATAAAATTTCTTTGCTTGTCAACCGCACATTGCACTAATATTGCAAATACCCTTTTTATTATAAGGTTTTTAAATGTAACTCATAATCCATTAAATTAATAGACTAAAAATAAGAAAAAAAGGTTTATGATTATATATTTGACATCCTTCCACTCAAATCAGAGTTTTTCGATTGAAGTCCTCCAAAATAAAAATAAAAACATTTTTAGAAGAATTATTACAAATAATTAAAACGTAATAATACATGAATTGAAATTTAATCTTACTCTAATACATATATCGAACATTAAAAAATTTTCAAGAAAAGATATATCCACAAAATACCACATCTTCTATTTTAAGAAAAATGTCAGCTTAATAAAAATACGTTCATTAAAAAATTATCACATACAATATGTTAATTTACTAAATTAATTGTACAATATTTTCTGAGAATTGAACACTAATAAGGAAAATAATTGTTCTTTAAAAGAAGTAAAAATTATGTAAATCACATAGTGTAAAACATAAATTACCTCCTATCCCTACTCTTTTTCAAATTACAAAAAATCCCTTATTTTAAAGAAGTTTCTGATACATAATAAAACATTCGGATACATTATATATTATGCCATTTTATCCGTTTGTTGAGTGATTTGGGGGATTAAAAACTGAAATTTGAATTAATTCCTACTTTTAATATGCTACAATTATTAATCCCATAAAAAAAGGCATTAACTTGTGTGTTTCAAAATCAGTTTTATCCAATATAAAACTCTAAATTAAATTATAATTTTTCATTAGTGATCTTCCCTTTTTTTTGGCAGACTAATT
>NC_028648.1:79687522-79789571 GCF_001406875.1 Solanum pennellii | reverse complement strand
AAAAAAAATTACAAAAAAAAAATAAAATCGAAATACGTACCGATGGCAGTGGAGGTCTGGATATGGCCATTGCAAGCTTTCTACCCCTCTTCTTGGGTGTCTTTGCATGTGCCTCTTTTTGTGTTTTATGCTTCTTCGAACTTTGTTTATTCATTGTTAGAAGATTATGCAAGCTCTTAGACTTGTTTTCAACCAATTTCGGATCTTCAAAAATATAGATTTGTTTAGAGTTTGAAGTGATTATTTGAGTAATCCCAATACTAAATGACAGATCCATGAAATATTAGAAAAATAGAAGAATGAAAAGAGAGAATCGAAGAAGAACACAATACCTTTCAAGAATATTGGACGAAAATGGCGGACAGAGTAGACGAAATTGGCGATTTTGATTTTCAAAGGCGGACAGAGTAAACAAAAATAGCGGACAGATTAGACGAAGGCGGACGGACGGAGAGCACAATTTTGATTTTCAAAGGCTGACAGAGTAGACAAAAATGGCGGACAGATCAGACGAAGGGATGGAGAGCAAAAATTTTGATTTTCAAAATTGAGAAGATGAACAGTTGAGAAATTGATGCATTAATTTTGGGAGTGGTGTAAATGGGTTCTTTATTTGGGGAAAATAAAGAGTAAAATTAGGGATAAGATTTAATTGGTTAGGATTTATTAGGATTCTAATTTAATAATGTATCTGTTAGATTAGATTTATTAAAAAATAGAGATTTTAGTATTTTTTAAAAAAATAAGGGAAATATGGAGAATATGTAAACTTAAGTTGTATATTCAGGTAATTAATCCTTAAAAGAAAACACTTATGAAACAGACGAATAAAATAAAATAAAATTGTGGGAACCACAAATTGCCCCAACCTAGAAGGCTGCCAACTAACTATAACCTTCATTTACAATTCTTTCTTCTTGAAAATTGTTACCTTTTAAGGATTAAATCCCAGAAATACCATATAGATTTGTCCAAAAAAAAAAAAAAACTTCAAATCATTATCTGATTTTTTGTAATAGGGCACAAACCAGAAGAGTTGTTGATTAGATCAAAAAGAAAAAATAATGGTGGAATTGAAGTTTCTTGGAATGGACTTTGGTTGTGCACTTGGATCTCTAAGTAATGGTCAATTCCCAGAAAAAGATTGTTTGCTTCCCTTAATTTCAAAGCTTCTTGGTTATGCAATTGTTGCTGCCTCCACCACTGTTAAACTTCCTCAGGTTATTTCCCTTAATCCATGTTAAAAATTGAGTCTTTTTTATGTATTAATTGAGTGTTGTTGTGATGGTTGTATTGAATTAGCTCAATTTTTGGATCCAGTTAAGTAAAGGGTGTTTCTTTATTACTATGGGTTTTCATTAAATATATAAATTTTTACTTTCATGTAATAGTCCTTTGGTTAACAATACTGGGGGATTTCTTCATCCTGTCATAGCCGTGGTGGACAGAGTTATCTTGTACATGTTGCTTCTTGTTGTGAGATGGAAGGTATCACATGTAATTAGTTGAAGTGCGCATAAGTTGATCATGACACAAGGGTTAATATATATATATAAAAAAAGGAGTCTTTATGTATTAGTTGAGTGTTGTTGTGATGGTAGTATTGAATTAGCTCAGTTTTGGATCCAGTTGAGTAATGGGTTTCTTAAATACTATGGGCTTTAAATTAGATATATAAATTTTTACTTTCATGTTATAGTCCTTTGGTTAAACTTTCTCAGGTAATTTCTTGTTTAGCCCTGTAAAAATGGAATCTTTATGTATTAATGGAGTGTTGTTGTTATAGTAGTATTGAATTAGCTCAAAAATTGGATCCAGTTAAGTAATGAGTGTTTCTTAATTACTCTGGGTTGATAATCAAAGATATGAACTTTTACTTTCATGTTATAGTGAATTGGTTAGACTTCCAAAGGCTATTTTCGTTAATCCCGGTAAAACTCGAGTCTTTATGTGTTAATTGAGTCTTATTGGGGTGATAGTATTGAATTAGCTCTATTTGGGATCCAGTTAAGTTACTGGTCTATCTTGAATATTTTCTGGATTGATGATCAAATATATGAACTTTTACTTTCATGTTATAGTGCATTGGTTAGACTTCCAAAGGCTATCTTTGCTACGCCCGGTAAAGCTTGAGGTTTTTATGTGTTAATTAAGTCTTATTGTGCTNCCAGTTAAGTTACTGGTCTATCTTGAATATTTTCTGGATTGATGATCAAATATATGAACTTTTACTTTCATGTTATAGTGCATTGGTTAGACTTCCAAAGGCTATCTTTGCTACGCCCGGTAAAGCTTGAGGTTTTTATGTGTTAATTAAGTCTTATTGTGTTGATAGTATTGAATTAGCTCAATTTTGGGATCCAAGTTAAGTAATGGGTGTTTATTATCACTCTGTGTTTTAAACCAAATATTCTTCAATGTGTATTTCTATTTGTTGCTTCGTTTGTCTGTATCTTGCTATGTTGCTGTCGTTTGTTCTTACAATCCTGCGTCTACCCCCACAAAGGTAGGGGTAAGGTTTGTGTACATCTACCCTACCCAACCCCACTTAAGGGATCACACTAGGTATGTTGTTTTATAACCAAACATATAAACTTTTACTTTCATGTGATAGTGCTTTGGTTGAACTTCCTAAAGGTTATTTTCCTTAAGCCCTTCAAAAGTCCAGTCTTTATGTATTATGAGTGTTGTGTGACGGTAGTGTTAAAATATCTCAATTGTGGATCCAGTTAAATAATGGGTGTTTCTTAGTTACTCTGGCTTGATAACCAGATAGTTGATAAACTTTTATAGTCATGTTATAATCCGTTGATTAAACTTCCTTAGGTTATTTACCTTAAGCCCTTCAAGAATCTATCGTTTTAATTTTATTGAGTCCTATTGTGAAAGATTATTGAATGTGAGATCCAGAAAAGTTGTGGATGTTTCGTGAATGCTCTGTGTTAATAACCTGTGTTTAAACTCCTACAATCATGTACGTTGGTCGTTCTGCTCAATTGCATCTCTTAGCCTGTTCATCAAATTAATGAATCAACTACATCTCTATCCAGAAAAATTATGAATCTTCTGTGTCGTTCGCTCTAAGTTCATCTCATTCCATTATTAAATGATCTGTCTCTAGAATTTAAGATTCTATGACTTGTTCCGCATATGGTAAAAGTACTTCTCAGCGACCCCTTTTGCACTCCTAAGAGGTCTGACATTTCATTAATTGGTTTCTTTTTATGAATGTCTCTTTCTCTTTTCCTTTTTGTTTTTTGGTACTTTGGATGGGTGCTGGCAAGAGGAGTTTTAGGTTGTCAATGGTTATATTAATTTGTTTATGCCATTGACTATAACTCGTAACTTTTGGGTGAGTTTTAAAAAATTTCTAGGTTTAGATAACCCGTAATTTGCCTTGTGTATGCATTTATTTGATTGATTCATTCGCTGTAGTGTTGACATCTATTAGGATGTCAATTAGTTTCTTGTCCTTAACTTCTTGCTAATGATTCACAGAAATATGTAATTGAACAAGTGCGTTCCTTATTGTTTCTGTTCCTCTTGCAGATACTTAAAATTTTGCAACACAAAAGTGTTAGAGGGCTTAGTGTTGTGGCCTTCGAACTCGAACTAATCGGTTACACCATTGCTTTGGCATATTGTCTTCACAAAGGGTTACCGTTTTCAGCTTTTGGCGAGTACCTTTTTCTTTTGATCCAAGGTACATTTGACATTCCAATAATACATTAACTGTTCCTTTTGCTATATATCTTGAGAAACAAGGGCTATGTAGCTTCTCAAACCTGCATCATTGAGCAGATGGTGGCATGGTGCATTAACTTCAAGCAGCTCTGCCAGAGGCTTTGGTTAATGCTTCTATTGCGATTTTCGTTCACATATTTTACATACATAGATATTCAAGTGAAGTGTCTAGGGAAAGGGGGCGATAAAAGTTTCAGTCGGTGGCAATTTAAAATCTCATTTTCATACTTTCATGTGGCTGGATCTGTTTCTCTAATATATTGTGCTTTTTTCGTGTTGCAGCTATAATTTTGGTTGCAATTATCTACTATTTTTCTCAACCTTTGGGAATGAAGACATGGATGAAAGGCTTATTGTATCCTAATTCCAACGTGTGCCATCTTTCATGATAGATATGTCCATGCACATGCACAAAAATATAATCGAGCCATTTATTTTAGAGAAATCGTGTTTATTGGTGTCGTTCCTTCGATGAAATTAAAATCTGCAGTTCCTCCTTATTTGGTAAACAGATATTGTGCTGTAGCCCCAACTGTTTTGGCAGGTCAAATTGATCCCGTTCTTTTCGAGGCCTTATATGTAAGTTATAGCCTTAAACTTTGATATGTTTTACTATATCTGTTTGTTTTGTGGGATAAAGTATTGCAAAAGATTTACATTTCTTTTTATTTAAGGGAGTCCAATTGAACACTTTATCATTGCTCATGCTTGTCTGAAAATTATGAGAAATTAGAGAAGTGATTGAGACTTAACAGAAATAATTTTAAAAATGATCGTAACAGTCTCTGGAATATTGATCTACTAGTGCTGGTGACTCTAAGGCAGACTAGTAGGCACAATGGATCAGAATAGTCACCAGTAGAGAATAGTGAATAAACGAGGAATGTTCTAATATTGGATAGTATATCGAGTCAAGTGAATGTATTACACCACTTAACAAAAAATTGGCCATGACACTTTAGGTGGTATTAGAATCCGTAAAGAATAAGTGTGTTGTTGAAAACATGATCATAGTTTAGGCGGATTTTATGCCTTTTTTCCATCCGATGGCTTCTAATATTGTATAGTATATCGAGTCAATGGATGAATTAGTCCTTTACACATTGAATTGAAGAAAATGAACCCTCCAAAGACCGATTGTGTTATTTCATACCCTTATCAGTAAAAACAGATCTCTTGTCAAAAGACATATAACTAAAATAAATCTGCAAAGGCTACAAAACCAATTGATTCTAACATATCCGATCTAACAGTCTTTTTAACTAAATTATGTTTCTTCAGGCTTCCCAACATGCAATCTTTCTTTGTGCAAGGATTCCGCAGATATGGAAGAACTTTAAGGTACACATTTACGCCAGATGATTCTCATTTTCATGGTGCTGTGGGTATATGTTTGAAGTTTCCTGGTTTATTTACTATGTTCTGAATAATGAATTCGTTTACCTATTATGGCTGGTTATATGTATGAAATCAGTCCTCCTTTAACTTCTTTCTGAGATTGTTTTGTGGTTTCATCTATAATGTTCACTTGCTTTCCTTGTTTCCACTTTATTTTATACCTTTTTCTATTGCCTTTATTTGAGCAGGGCAAAAGTACTGGTGAACTGAGCTTTTTGACCTTCTTTATGAACTTTGCCGGTTCCATGGGTAAGTTAACTCTGTCTATTAACTTCAGCCTGCGGATTTTCTGATACCGAAATGGAGTTCTCATATCCTTTACCTTTATATGTTGCAGTTAGAGTTTTTACCAGCCTCCAGGAAAAAGCTCCCATGAGTGGTAAACTCTCTTACTTTGTTTGATCTGTACCTTTATATGATCTTTCAGACTCCCGAAATTCGTAAGGATCGGTACCTTAGTTGTTTCAAGCTTATAAGCCGACTCATTCTTTGTCCTAACCTAATTTTGTCAAATGTGGGTAATGATTAGAATACTTTCTGGTTTCGTGGGAGTTATGTTACCCTCTGTGTCGGAGTATGTGATTAGCTCATTTTTCCCAGTTAAAACATCTTTAAATTTTACGAGAACGATGGGGCGTTCCCTTTTTAGTTCCCTCTTACAGAGATGACTCATAGCATCCCCTCCTTCTTGGCTTACAAGCTACTATTGTCGTTTCACCATCTAGGATGTCGATTTTACCTACTACAAATAACTACCATCCCTACCTTGGACCCCACCGTCAACGTTTCTATTCATNGGCGTTCCCTTTTTAGTTCCCTCTTACAGAGATGACTCATAGCATCCCCTCCTTCTTGGCTTACAAGCTACTATTGTCGTTTCACCATCTAGGATGTCGATTTTACCTACTACAAATAACTACCATCCCTACCTTGGACCCCAGCGTCAACGTTTCTATTCTTTATAGTTTGCCATCATTCAATTTCTTAGTAGGACTATCTATAAATGATGTTCATATTTGATATAGACCATGAACATTCAAAATAAGGCCGATTTTCATCCCTGCTCGACAGGTGCCTAAACGATACTCTTCTTTGGCGAAAATTTTCTGCATTAGAAAGGATGTCTATAGTTTCTAATTCAGTATGAACTGTCCAGAGTTATCTACCGCAAATTTGTTTCTATCATCTTGCGTAATTTCAGCTTAATTTACATCTATCCTTATGTACTCATTGTAATTTTACCAGTCCAGCCCTTTTAACTCTCCGAGTTCCCTTGATTTACTTACAGTTGCCTTGGGATCTGTGATCGGTGTACTGATGAACGGTACCATCTTGAGTCAAATTATCATATACCAAAAGCCAACACCTCCGAAAGGGAAGAAGAAAGATTAGAAGTTTTCAGCACGCCGTGCTGCACCTGGAGCTCCATGATCGTCGAGCACACAATTCATCCATATACTATATAATCTGTCATAGTTTTCGCTTATTTTCAAATTTTAGATTGATCCATCAGTTCCAGAATTTCATTTCAACATTTACCATAGTCTCAGTATGGTATTTCTTTTTTCTTTTTTAACCTAAAGTATGTTAACACAGTTGTTACAATTTATTTTTGGTAAAAACATCCTCATTAGGGGACTTATTGTGTTGAAGTCACCAATATTATTTTTCTAGTCATCATCTGTTGTTATAGTTGTGCAATAGTTTGAGGGTATGTATTGTCTCCTTATATAATTTTTTCTTTAATGACGGTGGAGTTTGGGCTAGCTTGCACCTGCTTTAACTATTCTACTAGGTATTTTGCTAGCTCTCACGGTGTCACCAATATCGAGTACTATATAACTCGGGGGTGCCATGACTATCCTTAGGGTATTTGTTATTTTCACCAATACAGATATCGGATAACTCTGAACTTACGAAGGAAATCACTAGTAAGATCATCATTGAAACTAAATGTGGTGGTTGAGTTTTGCTTTGGGCTTTCTCTAATAATGAATGTTTGTGTGTTGAAAATTAAAGCCAAAATTAAATAGACCTGTGACAGTACTTTTAGTCAATGTAGTAACATATCATATTTGTTTATTTAGTGGGAAGCAAGAAAAGGACTGAAATAAATATATAAGGATTGTTGATAAATAAAGATACTTAAAGGGGGGAAAATAAATAGCGCTGGTGTAAATAAAGAGTTTAAGTTTTATGCACTAACAGAATTTAAAAAAATTATTTTTGAAATTATCCATAATTTACTTTTTGAACGATTCGATGGCAATGGCGGAGTTAGGGGCCACAAGAGGTTTTATTCGAACTCTTTCTCGAAAATTACATTATATAAAAGTGGTCAATATGATGTACAGGTCGTATTTTTGTAGTTGTTGTTTATTATGTTTTGGTTATCACCCTATTTTATTCTTGTTCTTGTTGTGTTTATATATACTGCCTCTGTTCATTTTCATTTGTCATGTTTCGTTTTTCGAAAGTTAAATTTGATTAAGTTTTTAAAGTTAAATTAGATTACGTTAATTTAATATTTTTTTAAAAAAATAGATATTCAAAAACTATACGAAAGTACTATAAATTGCAATTTTTTTGCATATCAATATGAAGAAAATATACATCGTAAAATATTGGTCAAAGTTTTTATAGTTTGATTCTAAAAAAATGAAATCATGACAATTAATTATGGACGGAGGGAGTAGATATTGAATCTCTTTGTTGACTTCTTCGTGTATTTACTTCTTTATATTTTTATAAAGTAACATATCTGACTCCACCACTCCCCGGTAGTATACTTGTTTATTTATTTATCTATAAATGTCAATCTATGATCTTATGAGATCAAATCATACAAAGTGGTAGTGGATAGTCATGATAGCCAACAAACTCATGCTCACTTGTGCTTTGTATTGATACATTTACATTTTTTTTTTACGACAAGGGAAATCCGCAGCTGCTATCCTTTTTGGGTGTGCACAGTGTAATACCTTGCTCCTATGCAATAGCTCGCAAACCACATAGGAGAGGTAAATCCGTACTAGGCAAGCCTGGTGCGACTTTCGGTGGCAAAGGATTTTGAACTTAAAACCTCTAACATAAAAGTTCCAAGCTCAAACCACTGGGCCACCCCGAAGGGTTAGATACATTTAAATTTTCAAAAGCTAATATGCCTTTTACTTAATTACCTTGACTATGAACCTAGAATTAATGCACCAAACTCATGTTATAGTTTTGTTCTTTTGTGGACTTTTATTTTCCAAAAGTTGTTACTATAGTGGACTCTATGATTACCATCATGCATATTTTAAACTTGAAATTATGAGGACTCTGAGCCTATAGTTTCTTAATAATTAAGATTGACTGAACCTGGCAAACTTGAAAAATTGCTCTTTAGTGACTGCCTTTATTCTTCGCGAATCAAGTTTATGATACGTATTATTTGTTTTTGGTCTATTTGGCCCTCCAAAACATGTCTATCGTATGAACTTGAGTCACAATTTATAGAACTTTTTCTGTTTATCTCCCATTCTGGTGTCATATTTTGTGTAAAGTCTTACGTGTGCATCATCTTCAGAAACTTGTCAACCTAAGAACTTGTCAGTTTTGCCTCATACCGCCGTCTATCAAAACGTCACAATTTCAGAAGTCTTATAGACGTACAAGTATAATGACATGCATATTTATGATCGATCATAAGTTTCAAAATCACTTATTCTATTTATTTTTCTTAAGCTTCGTACCTAATCAAATAATTTTTCTTGAAAAGTTAATATATTATATGAATGAAGATATTGGAAGTCCTTGTAGTACTATTTTCTCTTCTTCCCATACATATGTTTTTGGGAGGAATTAAAACATAAAACAAAAATTAAAATCATGTAAAGCAAGTAATTAAAGGAGTTAATCTAAGATTTTAAAAAAAGTCATATTTGACTATAGTATCGTTCTGAACATGCGATTTCAAATAATGATTCAAATTTTGATAATTTTCACAAATAACAGGATTTCCATATCTATAAATAAAAATACAAAATTTAGATTATATGGCCAAATAAAATTTCAAAGTCGATTATATCTTTGATCCTTTATTAACTATTATTTTTATTTATTCTCATTGGAGATTGAGCCTCTAAAGGGTGGAAGCTCAAAAGCCAAAGGTCAAGAAAAGAATAGAAAGAAAGCAACTTATGATAGCACAATGGGAGCTAGCTCCCAACATATTCATTTAGTTATTATCATGTCTGTTTGACTCTAAATTAAATATATTATATACAAAGAAAAAATGTGCTAGAATGACTTTTCAAAAGATCACAATTCGACTCCGAATTCTAGTCATGTCTTAAGTTTGAGTTTTGAATAAAAACTTTTTGAAAGACGTATTACCTTATTTAATGAACTTATTTGATGTAAACAGATTATATTGATTTGGTAGTCATGTCTATCAATTTTAAACAGTGTACCATTAAGGGTTATGATAAATGGTTGAACAAGAGGTACGATTTTAAATTTTGAAAATGAAAAATATTGTGATAGAAAATATATTATCCTCATTTAATAGAATTTTTTCACTGTCAAAAGACTTTGTATATCAAATTGTCAATTAAGAACTCTATAAGTATATTTTCTATATAGAGAACGATAGATATCAGAGAGATACAAATAATATGCGTATTTTACATTACGAACTATGTAAAATTTAGTAACAAGTCAGAATATGTAAATATCCAATCTCGAATATAATAAACTATAATGATTTAAAATTTTAAATTTGTAATAAACTATAATGCTACGAGTAATTTAACGACGAAAATAATAATGATGGTTAGAGAGATTCTTCGAAGGCTACAAATGTTAGGCATGCAGTGCAACTTTTGGATGTTTCTATTTCTTTTTCTTCTTTTCTTCTCTATTTTTTCTTTTTATTTATGGCTTATCACGCTTTAATCAATAAATATTTTATTTTTTATAAAAGAAAAGATTCGAAGGTATATATGACTATTCCACCATAGTATAAAGTGTTTTGAAAATATTTTTTAAAAAAACAATTACTTTAACCCTTTTTCTCCTTTATAAATTACTTATGTAACTTATATAGTATAAAGAAGTCAAGAATGTGAGAATTTGGCAGATATTTTAGATTAGTCAAAAAAATTTACAATGTACTTTTTATGAGTAGAAAATATTTTTCTTCAACACACTTTTAATGCATTTTTAATAGAGAAATTATATATAATAGCAAATTAATAACTTAAAATAAATAAAGTAGCTAGGGTTTGATTTAATTGTGCTCTATAGCAAACGTTTGCAAAAAATTGTCAGACGCCTCTCTTCCAAATATCTCGCTCGCCACTCTTCTTCAATCTCTCGCTCGCTTCCTCACTTTTTATATAAACACAAGTGTATAAAAATTGTTTCTAATTGTATAAAGCAGAGAAAATTATATAAATACATACATTTTTGTTCCCCTCTCTCCCCTCTTCCAGATCTCGCTCGCCACTTTCCCAAATCTCGCTCGCCACCCTCGCCTTTCTCACTTATACAAACAGAAGCGAAATGTATAAATTGTGTTTCTGTTTGTATAAAGCATGAGAAAATTGTATATACACATGCAAGTACATATATTTTCGTCCTATATACTTATAATTATACAATAAAAATACTCGCGTGTCCAGTTTCTTTGTTTTTTCTCTTTCTCGTTTTATACAATTTTCAAATTGTATCTTATTTCTCTCTTTCTCGTTTTATACAATTCAATTCAATTGTATATTCCTTGTCAAGTCTCTTTTGTCTTTCTCTCTTTCTCATTTTATACAAATTCAAATTGTATATAATCGTTCTATACACTTATAATAATACAATTCATTTTATACACTTCATTTTTATGCAGTTCTCTGCCCAAGTGTCTTTATCTTTCTTGTTTTATACACTTCGTTTTATACAATTTGCTTCAACTGTATATATAGCGAATTATACAGTTTCTATGTTTGCTATGGAGCGCAATTATGCAAACTTTGTTATAACATACAAATATAAATTTTTTATTTGATATATGTGAAAGTTTCTCTTTTTAATATTTATATCAAATTAAATAAAATAAATATTAAAAAAATGCGAATTTTCTAATACATAAACATAGAAAAATCTTAATAGCTCATTAATTAATTACTGAACTTTCATTTCAATAAGGGTTCGATTACCCCACTTATAATCCTCTCCTTTCTCCTTTTTCCTTCCCATTTTCTACCTCCATTTTTCTTAAAGAAAAAAATAATAATATAAAAAATAAAAACACACATTATAACACATAAATAAAGTAAATATTTTTTTTTAAAAAAAAGCATAAATATCTCAATTATGATATATTAAAAAGATAAAGGAAAAATTACGTGCAAAGACAAACATATACTAGTTAATTAGCTAATATAGATATAATAATAAAGGAAAAATTACGTGCAAAGACAAACATATACTAGTTAATTAGCTAATATAGATATAATTTGAATTAATTATAACTCACAACTTATATTTAGGCTTAATTACTCATTTGTCCTCTTTTATACATAACATATACAAATACAATTAGTCTTTCTACACTCTCTGACATTTCTCGCTAAGCTCTCTCCCCTCTCGCCCAATGTCGCTCGTCTCTCTCCTGCCTCTCCTCCCTCTCCCAATATCTCAACAGATATATAAATACATATGTATATCGGTTATATATATACAATTCTCTGTCGAATATACATATATAGTTGCCTCTCCTCACGCTCTGCCCTGGCTCGCCTCTCTCCTCCCTCTCCCAATATCTCGCCATATATACAAATACATATGTATATCAATTATATTTATATACAATTATCTGTTGGATATACATATATAGTTGCCTCTCCCCACTCTCAGCCTTCACTCACCTCTCTCCTTCTCTCCAGTATCTCGCCAGATATACAAATACATATGTATATCAGTTAGATATATACAATTATCTGTTGGATATACATATATAGTTCATCTCTCCCCACTCTCTGCCCTCGCTCGCTTCTCTCCTCCCTCCCTCAATCTCGCTCGTCAGATATACAAATACATATGTATATTAGTTACATATATACAATTATTTGACAGGTATACATATACAATTTGACAAATTTACATGTACAACTCGCCTCTCTCCACTCTGTGCCCTCTCTCGCTGGCCTCTCTCCTCCCTCTCTCAGTCTCTCTCGTCACTCTCCTCCCTATAACATGTAGATACGAATCATAATTAACAAACTATAGCTACGAATCGTAACTAAACTATTTTGAGTGGCCATATGCGAAAGTTCCCAAAATAAATATTACTCTCTTCGATTCTAATACTTATCGTCCTTATTAAAAACATATATAATTTATAATAAGTAATGCGTATAATCGTTTTTTATTATTTCTTTTCAATTTTCACCCAATATTCATGCAAGTGGTCTCAAACTAACTAAACTTAGAGACAATTATGGTCTTCCACATAACATTACAAGTGGTCTCAAACTCTTATAGAAATATTGAACTCTCGATAAAATATCGAGAGAAGTGTTGAAAATAGTCCTAAAACTTGACAAAAATTTAGGAATGCATTTCACAAGATTGAGGATGCATTTAACTTCAGTTAGTCAAGTAGAAATGTGTTCTTTTAAGATTGTCAATTGTTTGAAAATGAAACTAATAAATCACATCAAACTTAAGAATAAGCGAAACGATCTGATGAATCCCTATACTTGTATGCATTTGTATTATGAACTGTTCTACTTAACCATTTGTCAATTGGACCCTTCAACTCATTAAAACACAATATTTCAAACCCTTCTGACCATTGACCATGCTTATATGGCATTAAAATGAATGAGTTGGCGAGAAAGTGTAACACACACACCCAAAGGCAAGTGAAGAACATATTTAATTTTAAAAAATATAAAAAAATATATTTTTTTAAAAAAAAATTTCTTCTTCCCCTCACCTCATCTTCTTCATTCATCCCCCACCCCCACCCTTATCACCGCCCCGACCTTCCTTATCAGCCAACCTGCTACTTCAATCCCCCTTTTCAGCCATCCCTCACTCCATATCTGCCCTAAACCCCTTTTTAGCCATCCCCAACTCCATATTCGCACCAACCCTATTTCGGGCTTCAACTATCCACCACTCCATCTTTGCCTCAACTCCTCTTTTTTCAGTCACCCTCACTCCATTAGTAGACCCAGATTTTATTTTTTAAAAAAAAATCATTTTGATTTCCCAAATATCACCATTAAAGAGTAAAACTTCAACTACAAAAGGCCTACAAAGTAAGGAAAATAAAAGGAAACAAAGAAAGATTAATTTAAAATTCAAGATTTTCTTTTCAAGACTCTCATTCTCAATGTCACTTTTTTTTTGGTAGAAGACAAGTTAAATGGAAGAAACTTTTTTTTTTGTGTGAAGACAAGCTTAATGGAACAAAAAGAGACTATGATCGAAAAACACCCCTTTTGGCGGAGGAACAGGGTGGTCGGTGGCGGCATTGATGGAGGAGGAAGATGAAATCTATGATCGAAATTTCATGTTGCCGGCGGGTTATACAAAAGAATATGTGTTTTGTCCGTAAGAAAAGAGAAGAAAAGAAAATGAATAGGGGCAGGTGGTGATTTTTATTTTTTGGGTGAAGGGTAGAGGATGGGGAGGAAGAAGAGGGCGGGGAGGAAGAAGATTAAGTGGGAATATGGAAAAATGAGTATAGAGAGAGAAAAAGAATTTTACTTTTTACAAAAAATATTATTTATTTTAAATATTTAATTTCTGATGTGTCATTAAAAAATAATAATATTATTGACGTGTCATTAAAAAATGACGTGGAATTTCATGTGTAAATTGAGTGTAATACACGCACACACAAATGATGAGAAAAGGGTTTCAAATATTGTGTTTTATTTAGTTTAGGGGTCCAGATGACAATGGAGTAAGTAAAAGAGTTCAAAATACAAATCGATTCAAATACGAGGGTCTATCAAACCATTCCACCTTAAAAATATTATGAATATATTTTTTTCGTTTAAAAACATCCCATATTAGCAGGATCCGAAGAGGGCCCACATAGTGCCATAAAATGCCCTCACAAGTCCCATGATATAAACACAAACATTTTCCCTACTATATCTCACTCCGCCCTCTTCCCTAACTCTACAAAAAACACAGAAAAAAATGGCTGAAATGAGCCTATTCATCTTCCATTAGCTTCTTCTTCAACCAAAAAAAGGAAAAAAAATGAAGTAAATGAAAACCCCAAACATCCCTCTTCTTCACAGAAGAAGCAGAAGAAGATGGCATTTGTATTAGATTCTTTGTATTGTAAAGATGAGACCTTTCAAGTGTTTGAAGTAAAACCCAAATCAGTCTCTTTGTTAAATCAAGATTTGATATGGGAAAAAGAGGAATTAGAGTCTTTGTTGTCTAAAGAAGAAGAAAATCAAATGTATAATGTTGTAATAAACAACCCATTTTTGTCTGTATTTAGAAATGAAGCAATTGAATGGATTCTTGAAGCTGTTGATTATCATAATTTCTCTGCTCAAACTGCAATTCTTGCTGTAAACTACCTTGATAGGTTTCTTTTTAGCTTACAGTCACAAAATCATGATGATGAGAAGCAGCCATGGATGAACCAACTTGCTGCTGTGACTTGTCTTTCTTTAGCTGCAAAAATTGAAGAGACCCAAGTGCCTTTACTTCTAGATCTCCAAGTATGTGCTTACCAAAATCTTCTCTTTTTTATCATTCGATATCTGGTAGTGGTTAGGTTTGCGTACACTGAAATATGTTATTGTTATTGTTGTTGATGATGTTTGGTACTTGCTTTAGCTTGTGGGTCTGACTAATTTAGATTCGTATCTGTAAAATCGTTTAAAAGTGAAATGACTTGGTGTTTGGGTGCTTGCTTTGTGGGTCTAGTCTGACTAATTCAGATTCGTGAGGTCTATAATCATTAAAAAGTGAAATGACTTAGTGTTTGGTGCTTGCTTTGTGTGTCCTTTCTGTGTATGGTCCGACTAATTAAGATTCGTGAGGTCTAAAATCATTAAAAAGTGAAATGACTTGGTGTTTGGTGCTCGCTTTGTGGGTCTAGTTCGACTAATTTAGATTCGCGAGGCCTAACAGTCGTTAAAAAGTGAAATCACTTGGATGTATGGTGTTCACTTTGTGAGTCTAACTAATTTGGATTAGCATGTAAGACAATTTAAAAGGGAAATGTTCCTTCATTCCTAGGACCCCAACTCGAGTTCAATGAATAAGAGCGGAGGGATCTTATCCATCTTACCAGAACCCTCGATGATTTTATTTATGTAACAATTTCAATGTTGGGGCTAATAACTTGGGATATTAGGTGGAGCGGACTTATCCATCCCACCAGAACGCTCGATGGTCTTAGAAAAATCTTAACTTTACTAACAATTTCAATGTTGGGGTTATTGATTTGGGTGTTTTCTTGGTTTTTTTGTTTAGGTGGAGGAATCAAGATACTTGTTTGAGCCAAAAACAATTCAGAGAATGGAGATATTGGTACTTTCTACACTAAAGTGGAAGATGAATCCAGTAACCCCATTTTCATTTCTTGATTATTTCTCAAGAAGGCTTGGATTAAATGACCACATTTGCTTTGAACTTCTAAGGAGATGTGAGAGGGTGCTTTTGTCCACGATTACCGGTAATTATCAATCGGAATTTATGAATAGATCTTGATAAAGCTAAGATTAATTTGCTAACTGGTTAATTTTTTATAACTAGCAGATTGTAGATTTATGTGTTATCTTCCTTCTGCTATGGCTGCTGCTACAATGTTACATGTTATTGATAAGCTAGAGCCTTGCATTGGACAAGAATATCAAGAACAACTTTTCGGCATTCTTGGAGTAGTTAAGGTTAGTATATTTATCACTTCATGTCTCAACTTTAGTTAAATCTTTCCTGAATTTGTTGTACTAGCTTGTAGTACGCCATTTGAGGGTCAAACAGAAGCAATCTCTCTACCTTTCAAGGTAGGGTTAAGGTTTGTGTACACGTTACCACTCCCAGACACTACTTGTGGAATTACACTGACTATGTCATTGATGTTGTTAGTATTGGATTACATTAGATATATTTGTTGTTGTACTAGTTGGTAGTAGTGGATCATATCCAATAATGAGTTATCAGTTTGGTAGAACTCCGTGTTCGAGGATCAATGTGAAAACAAACCCCCTTGTGTTGGTATCTATGCTTCGGTTTGTGTTTTTGAGTCATTGGATAAGTCAACATTACCATTTGGACTTGTTGGCATGGTTTGGGTTGAGAGCCGAGGGGCTCGGGGGAGAGTTTTTGCTGAAACTCAATTGAAATCTCAAAACTTTCCTAGTGTCAGGCGAGACTCATTGCGACTGCAATCTTTATGATGCAATCGTGGTGAAGGGAATTCGTTTAAATTCTGTTCTGATGGGAATCGAATCGTGTGAAACAGGACAATGTGACAGATTGTTGTAAGCTAGTGCAGGAGGTGGCTTCCAACGTTGATTTCAACTCAAACAAACACAAATTTGGTGCATTGCCAGGAAGTCCCATAGGAGTTATGGATGTGTCATTCAGCTCAGATAGCTCCAATGACTCGTGGGCGGTGGCTGCATCCGTTTCTTCTTCTCCCGAGCCATCATCAAAGAAGACTAGAACACACGAGAAGGAAAAATGATGTTGCATCTTGCACGAGATGATAAAGAGAGCTTTTTGCCCTTACATGGCGAGACTCGACTCTCGAGTAGACAATGCAGCTTCCAGTACCCTTTAAAATCAATCAATGGATTCTCAAAATTTGTCTATGAATTAGTTGCTGACATTTTATTAGGAGGAAATCAAAATGTTTATGAACAGAGTTGAAAATAATTTTATGTCAAATTCTTCTTTGTACTACTTCATTATCTAGAGGCATTTTATGTGGCATTTCCAATTTCAAAATTCGAAATTCAAATAAGTCTATTTTTACCGTAAGTTCTACGTAAATTTTTTAAATATTTTAAATTATCAATTACTGGTGAATTATAGTATTTTTTATGTAGTTCACAAATATATAAATGTCATTTCAAAAATATTGAAAATATCATGAACAAACCTGTTTTGAAAATGATTTTTTTTTTGAGTCGAGCGTATATCTAGAATAATTTACCTACTTCACAAAGGAAGAGTTAATTTTTGCGTATATTATATTCTCTTCTAACTCCACTTATGCGATTAAATTGAAACTGAATATATTGTTATTATTGAATTTTAAATCACTAACTATTTTTACTTAACGAGATTTAGAATATCAAAATAATCTTTTAATATAAATATAAAATTTGAATAAAAATTATTGAATTCTACTTTTAAGGCAAGTTCCGAACCCAAAGGGAAGATCCTAGTGTCTGCATTGTGAAGTTAGGGTGCCGTCAGAGGTTTATCCGACCCTTCGTAGAAATTAGAATTAATTATATATATGGTAAATATTGAATCTCTTTAGCTATAATCTAAATTTATTTTATCCATATTTTGAATGTTTTAATGAAAATTTTGATTTTATCATTGATAATCGGCCACTGATTTACGTGGAAGTTGGAATTGCAAGAAATTAAGGGCATTTTTCTACCAATAGGTGGAAGGAGAGACAAATTTAATCCAATAGACACAACGAGATTTTTTTAAAAAACTATCTAATATCGATAGTTTATTATCTAATGGATCTTTCCATTCTATTACTATATCAGAAAAAGTTATCCGTATTTATCAAATTTGTTCTTATCTAATAAATATTTTGGCCCTTCTTCGAAATAACAATTATTTTGGAGCGGAGAGAGTATAGAAAAGATAAAGTAAAGGGTTTAAAAGCAATGACACAAAAGCCAAGAAGAAGGTTTAAAGGGTGTAAAAGTGAGTTTATAGAAAGATTAAAAAGACTGTTTGGATGCAATTAGATTCAATATAAAAATATTTATAGATAAAAAGGGACAAAAGGTGAAAGGTGGGGAGTTATTTGGAAATATGGGGGACAGTATTTGTCTTTTTTTTATTTTTCTATGTTGTGTCATTGTTGGTACTTTTGTTCACTGTTTTTTGGTAGTTAGAATATAATGGAATTCAATTTTTCCAACCACTTAAAGAAAAAAAAAATATGAAGAAAAGACAATTCTAAGATATGGATAAGTAGTATAATTAAGAGAAGTAGCCATCTTTAGAGGGTTATTTTGGTCAATGAATATTTAGTTTTACTTTATATTAATATCAAATTAAATAATTTTCTCCGTTCAGTTTTACTTGTTATCCATAGTATTATATTCTACACCTTTGTCCAGATAGTCGTTACTTGTTACTGTTATCCATTATTTGTTTTATATTATATTATTAATTTGAACACAATGCATTAGTTTTTACTTAAATTGCTCTTTCAAAATCACAAGTATAATACTATTATTAGTGGTTCAAGTGGTGTAGCAAATGCGAATGCAATTTTAGGTTTCGCTGAGGTATTTTATTGTAATTATCGTTAAACTTATCACTACGCAACAACAGAAAGACCTATTCTGTGTAACAATCGATTTGATGAGATCGCATCGTCATCTTAATTTTTTCATCATCATTTATCTTTTAACATAGTATATAACTCTATCCCATATTCACGTTTGTTGTAAGTTTATCTTTTAAATTGTTTATGTGTGATATTATATAACAATAAAATCGATATCAACTATCTAAATATTCTATTCATTAAAATAATATAGTACGGTTAAAAATACCATCATATAATATAACAATACATTATGAAATAATGTGTAAATAATTATTTGTACATAACATAAAATTCGTGTAAAATTAAAAATAGACAAATAAAAATAAACGTATACCATGAGTATATNTTTGTTGTAAGTTTATCTTTTAAATTGTTTATGTGTGATATTATATAACAATAAAATCGATATAAACTATCTAAATATTCTATTCATTAAAATAATATAGTACGGTTAAAAATACCATCATATAATATAACAATACATTATGAAATAATGTGTAAATAATTATTTGTACATAACATAAAATTCGTGTAAAATTAAAAGTAGACAAATAAAAATAAACGTATACCATGAATATTTAATAGCCCAAACCTTGAGAGTAGGAAATATTTTAAACATTAATTTATTAAGTTTCATACTAATTATTGGAGTATTTGAATGTTCCATAATACATATTGCCGCAAGCTAGATGTAGTAGACTTTGATAGTTGCTTAACAAAGTATTTTAGATTAATAAATACTAATTTATTATTCTTCATAATTATTTTTACAAATGTGTCTTAAATTATCCTATTATGATTCTTAAAAATAATTATTTCAAATTATTTCATATTCATCTATTAGTTTTTCTAAAAGAAACTACACACATTTTAATAGTTTAAATATTTAATTATACAAAAAATTACAGCGGGTATTGTACTTGAGAAAATAATGAAATGGTTTTTTTTTCTCAAAAAAATAAATATAATGAAATGGTAATATGTATGGTAGGTAGACTAATTAATGTACTTGAATAATATTTTCTCGATTCACTTTTAATCATCATGTTGTACTTATTATAAAGTCAAATTAAATTATATTAATTTGATATGTTAAATTAAAAAAATTTAAATATTAGAAATTATATAAAATGTACTGAAAATTTCATATTTTTTTTATATATAAATATGATGATATCATAAAATATTAATTAAAATTATTATCATTTAACTCTAATGAACGAACTAGACAATGGACAAAAATGGTAATAAAATAGTTATCTATTTTTAGTTCCTAGCATTTATAGAGAGAATAAATTATTGTCCAACTATGGTAAATGATAATAAAATGGTTATCTATTTTTAGTTCCTTACATTTATAGATAATAAATTATTGTCCCACACATAACACAAAAGAATATAATTATATGAGCAAATGTAGACCAGCTTTTTGAAAATAATTCCTACTCTTTCCTACTACTGCTTCCTATTTTTTAATCGACTGATCATGCGATATCATATTATTATAAAATTATGAGATATAATTAATATTTGGACATGTAATTTAGCGGTAATTTCATATTTCATAACTTTATATCATAATTTTATATCAAATAATCAAACAAACTTTAAAGCGATCCAAAATTATTATACAAAATTTCTTATAGAAAAGTCAGCATCAACTGTGCAATAACTCATTTTGAATTCAAGGCTGCCAAAATATTTATTGAAAAGGGTCCATTTTCTGTCGATGTATATAGTATTTGATTGGAACTACACTTGTGAAAAAATACAGGCAATTTCATCTATTTTATCTACTTAAACTCTTAATAGCGTGAGATCTTTTAAGAAAAATTTATAGATGTAGTCCTGATTCAAAATGAATAATATCATGTCATACTAAAATTATCTTTAAATTGTTTTAAGTAATGATCTATATCAAAATCAATAATTGAGCAAAATGAGTATGAAAATGACAAAGATATATAAATTAAATGTGACATGACTTAATTTATGACTAATTTACACTACATTTACCCATAGTTTTGGAGACGTACCTAAAAATAATAATAAAAAATAGTTGATGATTTTGGTTCCTAACAAAAAGGGTCAACATGCCTCATTTTTAGACATCGAAAGTATATATACATCATTTTTTAACAAGAGATATATATACTCTAAATAAAATTGGTGCGGGTAACATATCTTTAGGGGTTCATTCGAATTCTCTTCGGCGAAAAATTATATTATTTTTATATGGTTAAAATAATTTTTTAGGTATATATAATAGATGTCGAACCCCCTTCGGCTACTTTTTGTGTCTATTTCTCCAGATTTTGAACCCATTACCGAAAATTCTGGCTCCGCCTAAGAGGCAATAGATAAAAGATTTGATACCATATCTTGAGAATCCAATTGGGGTTCTTATTATGCAAATGCAATTACTCACTCTCTGCAGGCCTTGAAAAGTCTCTTTCTAAGGAAAATGCCAAATAAAACATTCAATCTTATTGCAGAACATCTTTTTTTGCTATATATGAAATATATAATATGTTGTATATTATATACATATTATTAATGGTTCTGTTTTTATTTTTCTGAATTCATTGTGTTTTTTAGTGACATATCTACTGAGATTAGTTCCATTATTTCTGGCAAAGTTTTATGGGCCAGGCAGTACTTATGGTCCAATTTGAAATGGTCCAGTATATTTGGATCTTGTATATGACTAGGGATTTATGGTGGGTCCTGAGTCAAACAATTATGGGAAAGGAATAAGGGAACAATGTAAAATCTCGCTAGTTTAGGTTATAATTATGTTCGGATTAAGTGGTTTGACGATACATTATCTTTCGTATCAGTTTTTGTTCGTCATATACATGTATATGCCGGGCTCATATACAGTGAATTATAAATGTTGGGCTCAAAATACTTGTCATTTATAAGAATGACAAGTTCAAAACAAAGTTTTCTTTTTCTTCATTTACTCTTTGTAGGAATTGCTCTTGAAGACTACAATTATTATATCTTAAGACGGGATCAGTTCCGTCTCGAGCGAAGAAGTGGAAATTTATATCGATAGGCGGTCAAGGATAAAAGTCAAAATATGTCGTAGAGAAGAGCTTACTTATGAGCAAAAATATAATCAAATGCCCCTCACAATTCATATTTTGTTAAGGAACATGAAAATAAAAAACACGATTAATATTTTGAGATAGATAAAGAGTACTATAGTAGTATGACACAATTCACGTTTTGGATTGGGTGATGTTATTGGGCCTCCAAGATGTGCGTGAGATATTGGGCCATTGGAAGTGTCATGTGGGTTTGATTGTGTAGAATGATCAATGACACCATAACTTTGGAAGTGTTCTATCACCTCATAGGACTATTTACTTCCTCCGTCTCATTTTATGTGGCGTCATTTAACTCGGTACGGAGTATAAAAATAAATGAAGATTTTGAATTGTTTACCAAATTGTCCTTAAAAAGTGGACTTACTTTTCTCTCTTCTCATAAATGTATTAGATTATATTTTAAAATTATGTGGGACCAACAAGGGTAAAAGAGGAATTGCACCTTTAAATATTTGTCATATAAGGAAACGTGACATTCTTTTTGGAACTGACCAAAAAGGATATGATGCCACATAAAATGGGACGGAGGGAGTGATATTTTTGTAAATGGGCCATTTTGACCCATTTTATGTCTGGGTTGTTACCACGCAAATGAGGCGTGTGATCCAGTCTTTTCACTGTCGTAACCAGCTATAAAGTGACAGGTGTCATTTTATTTCTTTATTATTAATTATTTAATTAATTTACATCACCTCTTCCCCATATCTTCTTCACCAAAATTCAAAAATCTAATTACCTTTTCTTCATTTTCTTCAACTTAGAAGATCCACATACTTCATCCATTTTATAACTTTTTTACTTTTCTCTTGCTTTTTTTTTTTCTTCTTTTATCCTTTTTTCTTTAAGAAAAACAAAAACAAATGTGAACTCCATTGATTAGAGAGTACTATGAAACTCCTTTTGTTTTTTGAGTCCCATGATCTTGCTTTAGTAACTTGAGAGTTGAATTGATTTTATTTAGTGATTTTTTAGTGACGGAAGTAGTGTTGTAACATGGAAGCATCATGGAGGCTACATTGAAGGCGACATGGGCTACTACTTTTGGAGAATTTACAACAAAGAACAAAGGATTTGAGTAATGAAGATTTAAGAAGAAAGAGGGGAAAAATGAAAATAAAGTTAATAAAAATAGAAAAATTAAAAATGAAAATGAAAATGAAACTAAAAATTATAAATTAAAAGAATTTAATACGTGCCAAACAATCATTGGTGCGTGATTGCATCTCTTTTCTTGCAATTGAGGGTGGGCGATAAGTGAGATACTTATAACAGTGTTAAATTGTTCAATGGGGAAATAGGACATCCGCAAAGTTAAGATGTTTTTTTTGAAAATTCGAGACAACTTCAATGGTGACTTTAGGTTTTTTCTTTTAGTTTAATTCTTGTAACTTGTAACAATAATAATAGGCTAAAATATTGTGTCAATTTGGGAAATTTGTATAAATTCCACTAGTTAGAAGCTAATTACTTGAATACATTTTAGTTTGCAATATTTTGAAATCTGACCAAATGTTGGTCCATTTTACTTAAGTGGATTTGATGAATCTGAGATATGTAGCAAATCTCTCTTGTAAACCTTCCATCTTGTTTGACACTCTCCTATATACTTGGTATCTGAGATGCATACGAATCACACCAGATACATATAGATACATGTATATAATGTGTATTTAGTGTGATTCACATGTATCTTACATACATAACAAATCTCGCTCCCCCTTTCTTCATCACGCTCATATCTCTCCCTATTTAGTATATTGATAGCAAAAACACATGTTTCTTTTTCAAATATATGGTAGGGAACTCTTAAGTAGTGGTAAGATAAATAATGTTTTAAAAGTATATAGGTTAATTATGTAGGTTGTCCTACAAATTTCATGGTTTGAATGCTGTTGTTTAATATGTGCTGCATTTAAAAAAAATCATGTGCACATTTACCTAATTCGAAATATAAGTTCAGAATATATTATATCTAAAGTTTCATATTATTGAAGTTCAAACATTTCAGCTTCAAGTTCATTATGCAAAATGATTACGCATTAATCCGATGTGTATGAACTTCAAGCAAAAATGTTTGACATATGAAACACCAGACGAAGACTAACTCTAACATCAAACACATGTAGCTTCGAAGTAAGTAAATTTGTAAATTTTTACGCGCTATGAATATGACTTAAATGGTGATCCTAAAATTAGGTATCCATGGAGTTGGGCCTCAAAATTTCAAGCTTACATTGGGCCATCTTTTCTAGTTGAAATTATCAACATTACAATTAGGAAGAGGTCCACCTCAAGTCCTCTGCGTCACGGCTCAAAGGGATTTTGAAGGTTGCTTGTGATGATTTAGAACATGAAGTAATTGTGTGTAAATCACTCTATTTTACAAGGCCTTAACTAGCTTACGGAGATGGACTCAAGATTAACAGTTTGGAGTTTTATTTTTATTTTTAAAAGAGGGGGGTGGGGGTGTTCGAACCACAACACTCCACAACACTCTAGCGTGAAAAGTATTTCCACCCCGTCAATTAATTTTTGTAGAAGCTCATAAGTTAATATATATATATATATATATATATATATATATATATATATATATATTTCTTAATATACATACAAGATCTACAAAAAAATTACTTTGTTCGTCTAAACCCACGAACCCCAACCTAGTTCCGCCTCTGCTAGGTTATATTTTCACATTATAATATTTCACAAATTATGTTCTACGCCTAACGCCTTCAATGAACTTATGTTTTCGCTAGGTATAAATTCAATTTCAAACTTTCCATTTTAAAAAGATAAAACAATTAGTATACCAACTAATTTGAATGATAAATAGTGCTATTAAATGTTACAATATTAACATGCCCTATACTAGCATTGAGTCAGCAGTATTACTAAAAACCAAAACAAAGTTTTGCACTTTCACATGTATTGCAAAAAAGTGTATAAAGCATCTTTGAAAATCATATGATTAATTCTCCACTTGGGATTCACGGATATCCAATACTATTTTGTTAATATATACTTTCTATCTATTTAGATTTATGTGACATATTTTATTTTTTGATTTTTTTTATATTACTGTTCATTGGAAAAATAATGTTAGTATCTCAAAAAGAAGTATACATATTATTGTCAGGAAAATGCACAAGTACCCCCTCAACCTATGTCCAAAATCTCAGAGACACACTTATGTTATACTAAGGTTCTATTACCCCCCTGAACTTATTTTATAAGTAATTTTCTACCCCTTTTTAGCCTACGTGACACTAGTTTGAATAAAAAGTCAACCATCGTTGGACCCACAAGATAGTGTCACGTAGGTCGAAAAGGGGTAAAATATTATTAATCAAATAAGTTCAGGGGGTAATAGGACCTTAATATAGTATAAGTGTGTCTCTGAGATTTCGGGCATAGGTTGAGGGGGTACTTGGTTATTATCCCTATTATTGTCTAATTTTCATCTATTATTTAATAGCATTGAGTGGCTATTAACTTCTATTTGAATCTAACGTTTATTTCTGACAAATTAAATCATAATCTTTATTGTTGTTAACCCCTAATTATTAGCCACTTTATTAATATTTCTCTTAAAGTCAAATTACCACTAGCCATGAAGACTTTATTGCTCTTCAATTTTGAGACGTTATTGTTAGAGCATTTGGTTTGGCCTATATAAGCCTCTTTTGATTTACTCTTATGAAGTAGTGAAAAACTAAATCAACAAATCTAATCTCTTTCTTTTTATATTCTTGTGTAGATTAGTTTCTGTCTTCTAATTTTATATTAGAAGAGTTTGTTGAATTTCGAGGATATATTTATATCGGATGAAATATTCTTAAGGACAGTGTCTTTTGACACGTCTTAAGCTATGAGAAATTTCTATAAAAATTATTGATTAAATATAAACTTTGATAAATTTGATACAAATATTCGTAAAGAAGATATTTTTCGTGAGATTTGCAACACTGCTCGTTTTACAAATTAATCTATGTGGTAAGAAGATAACTAATTTTTCATCTCAATATTATTTATGGTCATGTGACTCAGATGATATTCTTCATATGCATACTTTTCAACTTACCATGTGAAGCTACAGTTTACTTGGAATTTTTTTTTATTTCCCTATGTTTATTATTCGTATTGAGGCTCGATTAAATTTAAATTTACAGGATGGTGATGACCTAGCATAATCACACCTCATTTGGCTTTCATTCACCGCTACAAGATATGTAAGATTTAACGATGAATAAATTTTATAGTTAAACAATAAAATTCAATTGAATTAGCGATAATATTTGCTACAAGCAAATTAGTGACCTAATTAGTAATTAAAATTCAGTTTTTTTTTTGGTGGTGCTTAAGCCACTATATCTGTAGGTTGATCTAAAATTATTTTGAGTTTATAAATTCTAAATTCTAGATAATATAATTTATTGTATTCTGGATAAATTATAGAGAAAATAGTCTAAAATCTCTCTAATTTATATTCAAAAGTTCAACTACACGCTCTAACTTCACGGGTATTTTATTACCCACCTGAACTTTTATATTGCTCTATTTTCTACACACCTAAGTGTTGCCCTGTCATGGGAGGCGTTGTCACCGCCTCCAGGCGCGTTAGAAGCAAAAATTTGACGAAAAATTTCTTCTTTCTCCCATGGTCATCTTCCCCACCTTTAAATAACCCATTGTTTCTTTTTCCCCACCATTAATCCTTATTTTTTTAAAAAAAAATTTCACGATTTTCTCTCAAAATTAAGTATGTTTTAGTTGTAAATGTTCAATTCTACTTCAAATCTTAAATTTAGGGCGTGTAATCTGTTCTAATTTCTTATTTAGGTCTCTAATTAGAATTTTGAATTTTCTCAAAATTCATCAAAAATGTCAAATGAAAAAATTGAATAAGATTTGTATAGATGAATCAAACCCAATGCTCAACGTTCTAGTGAGATGCAAATACGAAATTTTGTTGAATTTGCAAATCTTTTGATCAAAATTAAATTCGAAAATAAGAATTTGGTCTTGCCCATGCTATGGTGTATGTGTTTTTTCTTGTATTCTTGCTACACTTTATTTTGAACGATGCTAATGTGCTATTTTAGATCAATTTTAGTCTAAAAATTGTGAAATGGGAAAAAAAAAAAAAACAAGAAATGAGATTCTCAATGGAGTTTCAACAGGGGACTCAGCGCGTGGAATCACGCAAGACTAATTATTTGGTTTATGTGTGGAGGTCAGCACTTAGGTGCGTAGAAAATAGAGCAATATAAAATTCAAGTAGGTAATCGAACACCATAAAATTGGAGTGGGTATTTAAGATTTCAGATATAGATTAAGGGAATTTTAGACCATTTTCTCTAAATTATATATACATATTAAGTAATTCTTAACATAAAACCACGAGATTCCGTCAAACTCATAACTAAAACTCTAATTCCACCCCTGACTGCAACATTTTATTCCCAAAGCTACTATAGTCCATAAATGATCATTTTTCGTCATTTGCATTAATGCATATTATTTACACATTTTTTGTCAAACTTTTTTTTTAAGTAAAGTTTTGTTTGGATATAGGGATAATGCACAAGTACCCCTCAACTTATTCTCGAAATTTCAGAGACACACTTATACTATACTAAGGTCCTATTACCCCCTGAACTTATTTTATAAGTAATTTTCTACCCTTTTTAGCCTACGTGACACTAGTTTGAAAAAAAAAGTCAACCTTCGTTGGGCCTACAAGATAGTGCCACGTAGGTCGAAAAGGGGTAAAAAATTATTAATAAAATAAGTTCTGGGTGGTAATAGGACCTTAGTATAGTATAAGTGTGTCTCTGAGATTTCGGGCATAGGTTGAGGGGGTACTTGAGCATTATCCCTTGGATATATATATACTTTATTATTTTATTTCTTTTTGAAATATTGTTAGTGGAGATTAAATTTCTTCCTAAAACAGGGTCAAAAATATTCGAAAACCAGATTTTCTATATCTGATCAAATTTCATGATCAAACAGGTATTTAACAATAATTTTTTTTTAAAAAAAAACTAGTCAAACTAGCATAATTATCTAATATTTATAGATTTTGTTCCTATATCTCATTCTCATTCAATTTCATCCACCCCCAAGAAAAAGAAAATGTTGTTGGCCTATATTTTCTTGATTCTTTTGGCACATCCTTTTTGTGTCATTCCTACAAACACAACAACATCAAATGACAACAAAAGCATATTCATTTTAGCAGGACAAAGCAACATGTCTGGCAGAGGAGGTGTAGTAAACAACATTTTTGATTGGTACATTCCACCAGAATGTCAGTCTAATTCATCAATTCTAAGACTAACAAAAGGGCTTTCATGGGAAGTAGCAAAAGAGCCAATTCATCAAGACATTGATTATTATGCAGTTTGTGGGATTGGTCCTGGAATGTCATTTGCTAACTTTATTCTAAAAAATGATCCAAATATTGGTCTCATTGGTTTGGTACCATGTGCTATTGGTTCCACAAATATTACCCTATGGTCTCAAGGTTCATTTTGTTATAATCAAATGGTGAATAGGGCTCGAATCGCGTTACAAGATGGTGGGACGTTACGAGCCCTTCTTTGGTATCAAGGAGAGAGCGATACTCTCAATCTTGATGATGCTGAATTGTATAAATCAAGATTGGAGAAATTCTTTACTGATGCGCGAAATGACTTAGGTGTACCTTCTCTACCTATTATTCAGGTAATTCTAATCGTATTTTTTATATTATCAATATATATAGCTATAATTTATTTATTTTTGCTTTTGGTTGGGGGAAGTGGGGTTTGTATGACTTGCTTAAAACATATAGCCATATAGGCCAACATGTGAAGTTTTAGAAATTTGTTGGAATTTTATTTTCTAAAAAATTAAAAATAGTAAATTTTTTATTTGTGAAATGTGACTCCTCATTAAGAAAGGATATTATTAGTGTCCCACATAGATTAATTAAATTAATAGGATCTTATTCATATATTATTAGAAATTCATTTATGAGAATGAAGCTTTTGCTTTTTTAGTAAATAAATCATTAAAGATATATATAAAAATAAAACAAACAATGTATCTCCATAATAAACATATCAAGATTGTCACATATTAAGTATTCTATCACCTATCTATCTTTTCACACTATATCTCAATTACTTCTTGTTGTATTTTGACTAGCATTTATAAGTAAGATATCTTTATAAAGAAATAGCGTAAAATTATTTATATTGTTCGTGCATACAGTCAAACCTTTCATAACAACCTCGTTGGTTTTAAACAAAAAAGGAATAATTACAGAATCCCACCTTTCAATTTACTTATTGTCATTATCAAATCTCCAAAATCCCTCATTTTTCTCTTAACTCAAAAATGTCATTAATGTATCCGATTTTCTTTTTAATGTATCAGCGTATGTATACGTCCCTCTTTTTAATGTATCAACGCTTTGATTTTTTGGTCATTAATGTATCAGGACCCTCCATTAACGTATCCGACCCTCTTTTTAATGTATCAGCGCTTATATTATTGTATCCGTTTGAGAGATTTTTGTAATTATAAACTTTTAAGGGATAGATTGTAATTTTACCTTAAATGTATGTGATTTCTGTAATTTGCCCTTAAAAAATGGTATAAAAGGATATCTTTATATGGAGGTTTGACAGTATAACTTCAAACATGTACGAATATTAGATCTCACGTCGCTATCGCGGTGCTTATTCGTATGGGAATGGATCGTGGTGCTTATTCGTATGTGAATATTATATCTCACCTCGCTATCGCGGTGCTTATTCGTATGTTTTGGGCTTTTTTTAATGGATCCACAGGTGGCATTGGCAACAGCATTAGGGCCTTATATGAAGGAGATAAGAAAGGCCCAATTAGGGATTAACCTTCCTAATGTGAAAACAGTTGATGCTAATGGGCTCAAAGCAGGCCCAGATTATGTGCATCTTAATACTCAAGCAGAGGCCCAGCTTGGACAGATGTTGGCCCAAGCCTTTTTGGAGTTTGGTTCATACACAATCCATAATTCTTTGGAGGTCCAAAAAAAGGAATAGAAATCATTATCTTTTTTTTTAATTATAATTTAATTCAGAAGATAGAGTCTGAATGTCATTTAGGCCGGTTGATATACATGTTGAAAAATTATTCTAATTTCTGATAAATGATAATCTTTCTGTTGCAATTTATATCTAAAAAGCAGCACTCAAGGGTGTGACATAGTGTTAACGAAGTTGTTTAGAGTCATGATGTCTTAAATTTAATTTCGAGCGGAGACAAAAATAACTAAACAAACCACTAAGAGAGATTACATACACAAAATCCACATGTAGGATTTTAACACGAAAGCTTATAAGCACAATAAATGGTTATAATCAATCTCAAGATGCTAATATGGATTTTACCACCTAATTATTATTTTATAAATATTATTTATTATCATCGAAGTTACTAGGCATATATTGACTCACAATAGAATCTTATCCTTTGAAAATCAAGATAACTAGCAAATTGCACATATTATAATAAATATATCAAGATTAAGAGTATATATACATTTAAGGGAAAAGGGTCTGATATACCCCTCAACTTTGTCATTTAGAGCTGATATACCCCCTGTTATGAAAGTGGCTCATATATACCCCTACTTATAAATAAATGGCTCACATATACCCTTTTCCTCTAACGGAAATGAAAAAAATAATAATTTTAATCTAAATTTTAATTATTTTTTTCTAAAAAATACAATCCCATATGAGTAAATTTAATCCTCGTCAAACATATTTTTTTGACTTTTTTTTATTTCAATGACTAATTTATAATTATTATTTTGATAATCAAATTTATTTATGTTTCACTAATATTCTTGTAAAACTTATTGTAGATGACCAAATTTTTTCTTCGAATACGAAATTAAATTACAATACACACACAAAAAAATAGTTTAATTTTTTATTCTTTAAACTAAGGAATGAAAGAAAAAAACAAAATAAGAATAAGAAATTCAAATAATTATAATAAAAGAAGTCAAAAAATAATTTATGTATGAAAAAAATTAAAATATACCTTGAACTTTGATAGAAGAATCATATATATCCCTAAATAATTTTTTAAAAAAAATTAGAAGTAATAAATATAAATTTTAAACTAATTTTTTAACTTCCGTTAAATGAAGGGTATATGTGAGCCATTTTGTAACGGCAGGGGTATATGTGAGCCGTTTGTATAACGGTAAGGGCATATATGTGCCACATTTATAACGAGGGGTATATCAGCTCCAAATGACAAAGTTGAGGGGTATATCAGACCCTTTTCCCTACATTTAATAATCTAGAAAAGTGGAAAAAGAACCAATTCATCAAGACATATTGGTCCATAACAAATATGATATTTTAACACACGATTAATAATATTTGATACATATTATATCTAGATAGACGATTACATAATCAAGATTGGAAAAAATTTTCACTAATGCGTGAAATAACTTGGTTGCATCTTCTCTACCTATTATTCAGGTAATTGAAATATCTTGGTAATTTTTTTTGAATTTATTTACGTCGACAACGAGGTGCTTATTCGGATCTTTTCTTATGTTATGGGCTTTGTTTGTGGATCCACAGGTGGCAATGACAACAACAATTGGGCCTTATAAGAAGGAAATAAAACAGGCCCAGTTGGGAATATGTGAAAACAGTTGATGCTAATGGGCTCAAAGTAGGCCCAGATTCTGTACATTTTGGACATATGTTGATGGCCCATACATTTTTGGAGTTTGGTTAAGACACTATATTTTGGCTCCTATAACTATTTAGGCTTTCATTATGTGAAAAATAGGAAAAATTATGCAGATGACAAATATTTAGTTTGTATTAGGTATTGTAGTAGTTTAAAAAAACTATAATTCGTGTCTATAGTTTTTTCAATTTTTGCTATTTGTCTAATTTGTATAAATTTAGAATTTGTATAATTTGATTCATGATTGTATAAATTCAAAACTTTGTCTATGATTATCCTAGCTATTTGTATACGATTTATGAAAAAATCATAATAAATTATTTTATTCGTAAAGTAATAAGTGGAGTTCTGAAAAATACAAACTGATATAAATGTACAAACCGCAGTCTCCATAGCAAATGTAACTATAGCTATGAAACACAATTATCAAAACTATAACTAATATAGAGCTTTATTATGTTTATTATGTTTGTTATTTCTAAAACTCTCTCTTAAAAATAACATTGCAACATTTATCAACTAGCTCAATATGTGGTGTATATTTTGAAAATGAGCCTCCCTACTAATGTATCAATCCAACACATATAGACTAATCCTAGCGGAGATAGGCAGGAAAAAGAGTCGAGTCGAATAAATTTCATAGTTAGGAAAAGCGAAATGAAATCAAAATTTGACCCAAAAAAATCTAAGTAACTTTCTATGAAGATAAATATTTCGTTTTCCTATAAACGCAACATGAAAAACACCTATATTGTAATACGTAAGAGGGTTGCTTAGAAAGAAGGTCGTCTCGGATGGTACCTTCTCCATGCATGAAATTTTCATCCCTCTATCCATGTCATACATTGAGATTCTGTAACAACCAATTCAAGTAGGTCCAATATAATCTGATCAAATTTCATAACCAAATAGATATTTGAAGATAAATTTAAAAAAACTACACCTCAAATATATTGCTAAACGCTAGCTAAATATATTTTGTGTACAAAAAATTGCTCTCGATAAACAAGTAGGTGCAATATAATCTGATCAAATTTCATAACCAAATAGATTTTTGAAGATAAATTTCATAAAATATTTCTCAAATATATGGCCAAACGCTAGCTAAATATATTTTGTGTACAAAAATTTGCTCTCGACAAACAAGTAGGTCCAATATAATTGGATCAAATTTCATAACCAAATAGATATTTACAAATAAAATTTCAAAAACTACTCCTCAAATATATGACCATACATAGCTAAATTTATTTTGCGTACAAAAATTGCTCTCGATAAACAAGTAGGTCCAATATAATCTGATCAAATTTAATAACCATATTGATCTTTGAAGATAAAATTTCAAAAACTACTCCTCGATCAAATATACATATATAGCCATGCGCTAGCTAAATATATTTTGTGTAAAAAACTTGCCCATAGCCATGCGCTAGCTAAATATATTTTGTGTAAAAAACTTGCCCTCGATAAATTAAAGCAAAAAGGTGAAGGGGGCATTCCGAGAATCGAACTCGGGACCTCTCGCACCCAAAGCGAGAATCATACCACTAGACCAAATGCCCTCTTACATTTCACATTCCATTTTATATAAAATTGAAATATACACATTAAAAATTTCACAAATATTAATTAACTAGACGTCATTCTATAAGAATGTATTTAAGGACATGCAGATTCATTATGATGTTCAAACAATAGGATTGTTAATGTTAAATTGCTTGTTAAGCATGATTAAGGTGACAAATGAGATTAAAAGTGACAAGTATTATTAGTCTGTCTTTGTGTCCACCAATGTCATCTAGAAAGCAAAAAATACATTGAGCTTGAGAGCTTAAGTTATTGTACTTTATGTGTGTGACTCTGTAACTGTTGGAAAGGATCACAATTTTTGGGGAACAATTGCACTTTTGGACTTATTTTAACATTTACGAACCAACTATTAGGAATTACGCGATTACTGTATTTTTTAGTTTGTATTAGCCTATAGATCTGGTGTCTCGAAGTATCCAAATATTTTTTCTGATTTTTTTTGAAAAACTCCGTAATGAGTTGAGAAACATTATTTATTGTTCCATTATTTTTTTCAGGTATATTTTTGCATTTATGGATTAACTTATAGAAAACACGCGACTTTCTTGTTTTTTCATGAGTATTAGCCAATGGATCTGGCGCCTCATCATAGCACCGAAAATATTTTTCTGAGAAAACTTTATAAGGTCCTCTGCAATGAATTAGAGAAGCATTATGCATAGTCCAATAATTTTTTCAGGCATATTTTCGCATTTACGAGCCCACTTTTAGAATCACACGACTTTTTTTTTGTTTTTCATGTGTATAAGCCCATGGATATGAGACCTCGGTGCACTCAAAAAATATCTCTAGTAAAACTTTATGAGGACTACTGTAATGAGTTAGAAAAATATTACGTATAGTCCCACAATTATTCTCACGCATATTTTTACATTTACGAGCCCACTTTAGCAATTACGTGACTTATTTTGGTTTTTAGGTATTAGACTTTGAAGGAAGGAGACAAAAAATTGAGGCAAATCTAGCTCTCTGACGAGCTAGAACAGGGGTGGAGGCTAGCAATCGATTTCATGACTAATTGGTACGTTCGAATAATAAAAAGAAGTTGTCTTTCTAATCCGATCCATGGATGATCATAGAAAGTTTATTTCTAATCGTAACTAAATCTTCAAGTTTTTATTTGTAAATAAGAAAGTGAAGAAAAAAAGATTCTTAAAAAATTATGAGTACCTTAGTAATGAGTTGGAAAAACATTACGTATAGTCCCCCCTTTTTTCAGGCATATTTTCGCATTTATGGGACAACTTTCAGGAATTACGCGATTTTCTTATTTTTTTTGGTATATAAGCCCATGGATCTGGCGCCTCTAAGCACCAAAAAAGTTTTTTCTAGAAAAACTTTACGAGGACCTCCGTAATGAGTTGGGGAAGCATTTCGTACCGTCCCACCATTTTTTCAAGCATGTTTTCACATTTACGAGCAACATTTTAGGGTTTTTACGTGACTTTTTTGTTTTTTTGGTGTGTAATTAGCCCATGGTTCTAGCGCTCGAAACACTCAAAAATATTTTGTGAAAAAACTTACTAAGGACCTCCGGAATGAGTTGGGGAAGTATTACGTACAATTCCACAATTTTTTTTCAAGCATATTTTCACATTACAAGCTAACTTTTCAGAAATACGCGACTTTCTTGATTTTTCATTTATACTAGTCCATGGATATGGCGCCTCAGAGTACTCCAAAAATATTTCGAAAAAAGTTTATGAGAACATTTATAATGAGTTGGGGAAACACTACGTACAATCGACCATTTTTTCAGAGATATTTTAGCATTTATGAGCCAACGTTTAGAAATTACGCGACTTTCTTGATTTTTCTTATTAATTAGCCTATGGATCTGGCGCCTCAGAGCACCCAAATATATATTCTGAAAAAACTTTATGAGGACCCCTGTAATGAGTCGAGGAAGCATAAAGTACGTACGGTCTTGTCCATTTTTTGAGGCCTTTTTTCACATTCATGAGCCAGATTTTAGGTATAACATGACTTTCTTGTATTTCGTGTGTATTAGCTCAAGAAATTGGTGTTTCAGAGCACCCAAAAAAAAATATTCCAAAATTTTTTTATGAGGACCTCCGTAATGAGTTGGAAAAGCATTACATACAATCCCACAATTTTTCACGCATATTTTCGCATTGAAGTGCCAAATGTTAGAAACTACGCGTCTTTCTTGATATTTCTTATGTATTAGCCGGTAGATATTGCGCCTTGAATCACCCAAAAAAAAATTCTGAAAAAACTTTATGAGGATTGTCATACTAACAAAGCTCGAGCAATGAATGTTATTATTTCTAAATGCTGTCTCAAGTTAATGCTTTACAGTAATAATTTAGTAGATATTTAAAAATTTACATGTGATCGGGCAAAAGTTATTAATAATCGTGGTGCTTGAGATATTATGCGTGCACCTCGACTAATTTCATATTTGATCTAATGATATATATATAGGTTTCCATTAAACCCCTGTCAAGAGCAAGAACCCTTACTGTATCTGTCCTGTTTTATTTCGTATTGCTCATGTATGCACAGTGGCATTTGCGGCATTCAGATATCGAATTCATCTGAACTCAGTACCTTTTAACTCGCAGCATAAGTTCATGAGTTGAAGTTTCTCTAAAACTTCAAACAAATAACATGTTTGCATCCGTGGTTCTAAAAGTATAATGAGTTAATAAATACTAGAAACATTACGTTCGAATTCATCTGAACTCAGTACTTTTAACTCGAAGCATAAGTTTATGTATGCAATGTCACTAAAATTGCAACAAGTAAGAGGTTTGAATCTGTAATTTTAAAAGTACGACGAATTAAATACCAGAAACATGACACAAGTTTAGATCAATTCATAATGATTTAGTCGGATTCTAATATGGTAACCGGACACTGGTTCCTCAACTTCTATGAGCGAATATCGAACACAAAAACCTTGTTTGAAAAACAGGCTGCAACCTTGTTGCCTTCCTTGTTCCAACAGACATTGAAAATTCCGCCATCGCTGTGGTAAGTCTTAACAATCTTGGCCTCCTTCACTGACCATATATTCATGCATTTATCCAGTGACCCACTCGCCAAGTAGTCACCGTTTGGACTGAATGCAACGGAGTAAACGACTTCCCTGGATTTAAAATGAAAGAGAACCTACTCAGTAAAAAATGAAAACATTCAACAAGAACGATGGTGTTATAACTAATTCTCACATCCCCACCCAAATAAAAGGAATTTTATTACGAGTGCCTTAATATCTCGTGCGTTCAACTAGACATAATGAGTTAACATCCATTACCTGTGACCGTTCAAGCTGTGAAGAAGGCGCCCTCGTTCAACATCCCACAGCTTAACGGTAGAGTCAAACGAAGCACTACAAAGACAGACAAGTAAACAAAACCACTAAGATCAAATAAATAAAAGGTATAGCGCAATATATTAAATCAGCACACGGTTAAAGTGAAACTATATCTCCCTAGATTATTTTTTAACTTCCAAGGGGATTACGGGCCAGACTGCAATTGGGGCTTTAAGCGCGCCTTTGACAACAGTGTACTAAAAAGAGCTTCAGAGGTAAGTCAGCCCCGACAAAAGGCATGAATATATCTTATATAACAAAACAGAAGGTTTACGTGCACAGCGAAGACCTTAAGGGTTCTGTTTATGGATAGTTTTTTCAGGCTCACGGTAGAAGTAAGCGGGATTTAGAAATCTATGCTGGTTCGACACCAGAATCAAGCAAAAGACTTATTGGGGTTCATACATCTGCTACTAACTAGCAGTCTAGAAGCCTAAAGTTTGAAAGGACTAAACAAAAATAGTGTCGTATAAAATGGAATGGTGGGAGTACTGTGTCTAGAAAATATAGAATCTTTATCGCTAAGCTATGAACTTTATGTTACCACAACATCTGAATTGATTAAAATAGATCGAATACCTTGCTAGCAACAACTTTTTATTCGGATTGCTTGTACCAGCGCCAGTTGGACTCCATTTGACGGTATTTATTTCCTAAAAGAAAAAAACGTAACAGTCAGCAGCTGATATCTGATTTGATTAAAGAATCAACAAAGAAAAAAAAGGAACAAAAATCGATACTTTGCTGTGTTCTCGGAAATTATGCAAGCAGACATCCCTTTTCATGCTCCATATCTGCACAGAAACAATGAATAGTTTTATACAACACAATAAACAGAATTTCTTAGAAACAATATATTCGAAGACCTGGCACACGAAAAGGTGAAGCTAAAATTCAACTTTCTCTAATCTGGACTTGTGTAATCCAGACAATGCAGATTTCTTTTTCTGTTAACCGAGAAATCCCCGAGGGTCAGGAGCACACCACAACACCTCGCTAACTTAAATGGAATTACCTTAACTGTGGTATCTTCGGAGCATGAAGCCAGCAAGGAACCTGAGGGATCCCACTTGATAGCATTGATCGCATTCTGCAATAGAATTAATGTTCTTGATAAGCTTCAACCCTCCGATAGCAACCAAATATTTATGTCCCACAAAAAGCAACAAATGGGACCATACCTTATGTCCTGAGAATCTTTTGACTGGTTGATTCACCCCAACTTTACAAATATAAATCTTGTTATCAGTGGAGCCGATCGCAAAAGAATTGTTGTCAAGCCAATCAACATCAAGAAAACCTGAATGGAGTTGTATAACAACAGTGAGAGAATATGCGAAACAAAATAAAATGATCTATCCTTGCGAAGCTACGAGGTGAAATATAAAGGAAAATTATTTCTTGAAGACAGAACAAGGGCAAAAAGAACACCTGAATTAAAAGAAAATTGCTGCTTCAATTCTCCAGACTTCACATTCCAAACAACGGCAGTTCTATCGGTACTACCACTAAGGAGATAATCACCTTTCTTGTTCCATTTCACAGAGAAGATCGTCCCTTCATGTTTGTTAAGAGTTTGAAGCAATGACCCTGGATGAAAAGTCAGTTATACGTATCAGTTAGAAAGACGATCCAGTTTGATGACAACACGAGTATTCCACCATGCCCCTTACCTGCTCGGGTCCAGATTCTGGCTTGGCCATCGTAAGAACCTGTCGCAAGCAGGGTACCCTTCCTCTGTACAAGAAAAATTCATAAATACAAGATTGAATAATAACAAGAAAATCAAATTGTAAGCGCAAGCAATACAGTCTAATTTCAGAAATGCCACCAGAAAAGTATAGATCAACGAAAGTCGGCCCAAAACAAGTAGTGGAAAACTTACATTCCAATCAAGTGTTGTAACATCGTTGTTTTCCTCAGTTGCTCGACTGTCCAAATGATTCAAAACCATAACATTTGGAGGCATCCTCTGCATAGTAGAATTGCCTGAACCATCGCCAATAGTCCAAATTCTAGCAGTAGAGTCTCCAGACCTAAATTGATATTACACATGGTTAGCTATAATAGAATTGTTTAACCATATGCTAATATCATGATATCAGCGACCAATTAGATATTCAAATTCCCTGTGCTTACGATGATTATTTCTAAAAGTTGTAAAATCACGAGAGAATTAGAAACAGAAGTATGAGTATGAACATGAGCCGATTCATAGACGAGAGCAACAAAAGAAAAAAACGGAACTAATACTTACCCAGATGCGAGAAGTGACCCTTCCGGACTCCAAGCACAGACAAAAACCTGGCATGAGTTTAGGAACAAGAGAAATTTGTAACGTTAATATAGAAAACAGAAAAGATATGAAATTTATCATTTTGGCTGTTAAAAATTGAAGTGGACTAGAAGAACTTTATCGAGATATGGTCAAACCTCAGATGTATGCCCTTCCAAAGCCCTTACATCACAGCTAGAAATTTCACACGGCAAAGAGGTCGAGTCTGTGCAGATATCCATAGGCTCCAAATCTATCATGCAACAAAAGCAAAACTTAGTGTCCACAAGACCAACACAGGAAAATGTAGAAGTATCAGCTTCATGCTCACAATGCTCATACAAGTAACAAATTAGCTGCAATGGGGAATGTATTACCTCCGTCATTTCCATTTTTCTCCTTCTCGCTGTCTCTTGCAGGTTCTCGTTCATGGTCGAGCTCATTGTCAGCATTTGCCTTATCTTTCCTAACCTTTGCCTTTTCCTCTTTAATCATTTGTTGCAACTCAGATACACTTTTTGTTATGAGATCAAAAGGTTCCACAAACCTGAAGTCTTCATCCATATCGGTATCATCCTGCATTCCGTAGTTATTATTGGTTAGTTAAGAGTTATAAAATGATCAGATAGAAAAAAAAAAGAATATTCAAATATTTGACTTACAATGCTCAAGTTGGTTTCCAACTCAAGATATTGAAGACCCTTTTGCACAATCTTAATCAGTGCATTGATGGGAACCAGATGATCATCTATTGTGCTCCTATTGAGCCCTGCCTCGTATCCGAAAGAAAATGCTGCATGAATGAATCCTGAAAAAATATATCAGAAAATCAGTAGACTAATTAGATATTACCGTACCAGTCCATCACGATCAAAGTTAAGGTGTCAGCAAACCTATTAGCTAATCATATTCAATGAAGCAACAACTGATATTATAAAGGACCGACCATAAACTAGAGTGTCTTGAACACCTTGGAAGATCACTAGAAGTAACTTAAATTTTGGTTGTTCAATCAAGTAAGAGAAGTTGAGTTTGTCTCAATGTTGTTATTATCTTTTTTCTTTTTTCTTGCTCGAATAATCAGGAGCGACTGTACCAATGCCCCATACAGCATGCAAAAACTAAACCAACAATTGAAATGAGCACGAAAAGATGATTGTTTGTCATCCAGAAGAAAAAAAGCAATATGCAGTTCGAGTTCAAAAACATCAGTGTCGATCTGCCCATTCTAGATTTAAAGTATTTTCGAACAGAATAACTTTCCAGCTATTATTTTAATACTTTCTTCCACTATCACTACTTTAATCGCATATGTCAAATTAGCGACTCAACTTCCGTCCGTAGTCAAACACCATCCTACTCACCCCAGAACCTAATAGTCCTTGTTTAAATAACCAAACTAGCCAATTTCTCTGTTACTAGTCATTCTTTATAATCATTGAAATATAGGAAAGCCTTATCTTTCTTGTCAAAGCAGTAAAGACGGGACATTTTCTGCTAACGCAAATTGCCCATTCAGTCCTAGCCACTACCAGATGAAGTCAATTTTGTTCTCGACAATGTTCGCACTAGAATACAACAACAACAGCATACCTGATGTAATCCCACAAGAGGGATAAGGGGAGGGTAGGATGTTTGCAGATCTAACTCCTACCTTCAAGGTAGAGAGCTATTTCCGATAGACCCTTGGCTCGAAAAAACGCTTATCACTAGAATGGTTACAGAAAAATGCTTATATCGCAGAATTTAACTCGACTAACAACAACATCCCAAGGGGTTTGTGTAGGGTGGTGTGTACACAAATCTTAATCCTATCTGTGCAGGTAAAGGGCGATGTTTCCAAATGTACCAAAGCAACTGAATTCGTCTAAATGTGATTAAAAAAAATAATTTACCATAAAAAACACTTAAAAGGACTATAAAGAATCAAACTATCATTTGAATCCTATAAGATTGTACATGTTCTGAAGATGAAAATTGAATTACCTGATTCCTGGAGGTACCGGAAGACGATGAAATTCAACAGGTCGGAGGTTAAAGAGGCCATTGTTTGTGAATTGGCTGCGGCGACGGCGGCGGAGTTAAATAAACAGAGATATAGGCTAGGCTACTACTACCTATGATATATAGAGGGAAAAAATGAAATGTGGAATTTTGGGAGACACAACATTTATATATGAGACATTAAAATTAGAAATGTTTTCGTTCCGAAAGGCATTTCGAATTAATGTTGACTGTTGAATGACTAATGTACCCTCCACGCTCCAGCAAAAGAAATATTATTATTTTTAACAAAATCAGTTGGTTAAAACAAATACTATGCTGGCAAGAGTTGAATAGTTGAACATATTTAATCATATCCAAAAATGGAGAGACGGATTCAGAATTTTAATGAGATGTTTAATTGGTAATATACCGCAGTACATTCAATTTACGGAAATCAAAATCTATTATCTAATTTAGATGAACCCCTCATACACTAAATGATGACAAGTTATTGGCATCCCTAACACCTAACGTTGAGGTAGAGAGGTTGTTTACGATAGATCCTTCGCTTAGAAAACGCTTATGCACTAGAACTTTTTTCGTAACTGTTAAAATATATGTGAGCCACTTTTATAACGAGGTTATATATCAGCTTTGAAATGCAAAGTAAAGGTATAACATACCCTTTTCCCTTTTATAAATTCTATAAGTTCGACTATAAGAGAAAATTTCTAGTGATTATCGTAGCTCTGAGCTCAGCAGCCATGGGAGCCTTGCTTAGCTTCGAGAAACAGAACTGGGCAACGCCAAAACAACATAAATTTTTTTTTGGAAGAGTTCGTCGAACAACCATTAGACCATCCAAGGCTCCACGATAGAACTTGTGACCCAACAACGGCCATCGGTGCTGTTATCACACTCTAGTCTAACGGCCACAATTCATCCACTAGTCTTAATTTCCTGTCTCCTTAGAGGTTGTTACACGAAAATGTTTACTTTGCATAATTTAACTCGTCTAACAATAACAACAACATACCCAGTGTGTACACAAGCTTTGCCTCTAATAGAAGAGCTATTTCCAAACACATTCTCGCCAGAGGTGGAGCTAGAATTTTCGATAAAAGGGTTCAAAATCTGAAGAATAGACACACAAAGTAGCTTAAGGAGGTTCAACATCTACTATATAAACCTAAAAAATTATTTTTAATCATATAAAAATAATATAATTTTCCGTCGAAGGGTTCAGATGAACCCCTAAAGCTATGGTGGCTCCGCCACTGGCTCTCACCTCTAGTAAATCATATCAAATCAATTAAAAAGTACTCATCTAACTAGTGATTCAAATTTCAAAACAAAATCGAATATATGAGGAACAACCTCAGAAAGAGAAAATTGACGAACCTGATTCATCGAAGTATGTCTAGTGGCATCGCCACATGGTGGCAAGGTGTCTAATTCGTCTAAAAAATTACAATATATATAAGTAATATGATACAAGAAATGATTAAATAACATATTTTGAACAACCTTAACATAAAAACCTGTAACTTCTGGATACCCTTTGTGAAATTTCTGGATCGGCCACTTGAAGTAACGGTAAACATTGTAATTCGGTTTGAGGTAATCAATACCATTGTTTGTGAATCGCCAGCAGAGTAAAGTAAACAGACATAGAAAGAGGGGGAAATGGAAAGAGGGAAATTTGAGAGAGATGGTATTTATATATGAGGCGTTAGAATTGGATTTGTTTTAGTTTCATGACTAAACTACCCAAACACATGGTTATAAATAAAATAAAATATATGAATGATGCTTTAAATTTATTTAAGGGAAATTACGCGGATAAACAAACATATATTAGTTAATTAAATAACATAGCTATAGTTTGTATTAATTATCATTCACGACTAACCTTTAACTATATTTACATCTCCTCTCTCTGGAATCTCGCTCGCCTCGCTCCTCTTTCCTCTTTTTCAGTCATTTCTCCTTTGCCTCTTTCCTCTCCCTGCCTAATCTCTCTCTCGCTTCTTTCTGTCCAGTTTCTCTCGTTTATACAAATACAAATTATACAAATACAAATGTTAGCAATTATTTATACACACATAAATCATAACAATCAATTGTACAAATACATTTCCAGTCTCTCTCGCTTCATTCTGTCTAGTATCTCTCGCTTATACAAACACAAATTATATAATTACATATGTCAATAGCCGTTTATATACCAAACACAAATGATAACATTAATCAATTATACAAATACGAATTATAGATGTCAACTAGGGGTGTCAAATAGGCGGGTCGGGTTGAAATTTGAGATATAATAATGGGTTTGAAATAGAAACTAGGTCGGGTTCTAACCAGCCGAAGCTTACTTTGGGCTCTGATGGGCTTTATTCTAATGTCTATTTACGAAATTTCTCCTAGGGGTGTCAAAATGAGTCCAAATATACGTAACCCACCTAATCTATTCAGAATTTATGGGTTGGGCTCAAGATCATTTGAATTGAGTTCAATCTCTACTCATTCAAGTCTTAACCTATTTTTTTAAAAAAAAATTCAATTGAGCGCAATTTAATCTCCAATTGCAACCTGTTCAAAAACTCTTTATTTATTTATTTATTTATATTCTTGAGTTGAAATCCAAATTGTGGTTATAAATGTTAACTAATAACATGTCAAAATTATTGAGATTAAGCAGGCCAAATTGGATGGATCATAACCCAACCCGATTTTAATCCCATCTGAACCTAAAGTAAACTTGGACGGGCATAACCCAACCCGATATTTAACCTATTTGAGTCCAAGTAAATTTAGGCGGGTCATGACCCAACTCGATCATTTTTTCTACCCACTAAGCAAAGTATAGCTATAGAAGACCTAATATTTGCTATTCATGAAAGTACCCCATTAAATATCTCCAATGTCAAATCAACCCGATCACTTGACACCCTATTTAATCCTATCTAAAAATGAACAGAAAGAATCAGAATTTGATTTGAGAGTCTATCACGACATATTTAATTTATTGGATTCAAAATTTATCATTAATACTAATATCTTTGTGAATATATCAAATGAAACTATTTAGTTCAGATGAATAGATACATTAAACGTGAAAAATGGTCTGTATATGTGATATGTACATAAAAAAAATCATAATAGTTAATTATAGTTAAGTTATATATAAATTTGATAATGTGAATTGATTAACTATTATTGATGAAAAAATTGTAAATGAAGACATGTGTGACGTGTTCATTAGGAGTTACAATCGAGTTATTCATCTTTTTTTGATCTTTATAAACAAATCGATCAAGCATGCATGTTAGTGATATTTTCTTTTATATATTATGAGATTAGAGCTAAGTAACAATTCTATTTTTATTTCTTTTTAGTAATTAGTGGCCTTATTCGCTGAAACTTTGAGGAAAAAGGAGTTTTTTCACACTAAAATTTGAGCTTGTATAAACTCAATATATTCATATTCCATTGACTTGATGTGTTGTTGCAAAATATAACAAAAGAGGATACAAATTCTAGTTTCAATCTAGTCATCTTACTTAGCAAGAATGTTGGTGAAGATCGAATTCAAATTAAAAGAACTCTAACAATAATATTGATCATGTTTAAAATTTATGTTTTTTAAATTACTATTTCAATATATTCGTAATAATATTTATGTCACGTTCATAATTTAATTGATAAAGTATAAACACGCAATACTAATATCAAGAAATCAATAATTAGTGAAAGAGAAAGTAAAATCTTAAAATTAATTATGGTGAATAGGAGTCAGTTTGAATCAACAAAAAAAACTTGTAAATTATTAATAATGAATGAAACGGGAAAAAAAAGTCACACATTAATTAAAAAAAAAGGAAAAAAGAAAAAGCTTCCAAAAACTAATACTACCACAAAGTTTGAATCGATGGAGCTGCCTGTGTGACAGAGTACCTACTTTGTCAAATGAACTACTAACAATTTTATTTAGTGGGTGAAAAAGAAAATATATATTTGTTTTCTAAAACATGTATACATATATACAATGTTTTTTCTGAGACCAGTGGGTGTCATGGCACCTCCACAGGCACCCATAAATCCGCCCCTGCCTGTAGTAATTTGGAAATCAGTTGACCATTAACTAATCAGTTCTTTGTTCCATGTTCCTCTACTAGCTTCTGCAATAACTTGTCATCTTGAAAATTCCAATATCAAGGCTTGTTCTTTCCCTTTTTCTTCAATTTCCTTTCAATAAAATTAGTCAACTATAGGGGTGACCGGATTAATAGGTACTCTCTTTGTTTAAAAAAGAATGATCTGCTTTTCTTTTTAGTCTATTTAAAAAAGAATGACCTCATCTCTTTTTTGGTAACGTTTTAATTTCAGCTTATCATGTTGCATGTTTAAGGCCACAAGATTAAAGAAAATTTTGAGTTTTTTTTGGCTAAAATCACCCCTCAACTATGACTCAAATCTAATGTACATCCTTAAATTATCTAATTGAGCAAAAAACATCCTTATACTATCGAAAAAATAACAAGAATCATCCTTTAGCCTATTTTTATCAAGAAACTAATTGAACCAATAAAAAATATTTTTTGTATAATTTGGTCACGTCTTGTCCACGACGAAAAGATCAAAATTACGTAAAAAGAATAAGGATATGGATAGGATATGAATCTTGAATTTAAATTTCGTGTGTTGTTAGTTTGTATAGCATGTTTTTTTTACATCATCAAGTAAATTGACTTGCACCAATACATAAGTTTTGAAATATTCATACAGTACGTCCCAAAGGTTAAAAAGATTATGTAAAAAAATCATTTCAAATATATTACATCCAACTATTTAGAGATTATCTTTAGTAAAATATTGAGGGGTATATACTATATATACAATGTACATAAATGCTGGAAATTTAGTGAAATCACATAGGTGTTTAGTCATTAATATAAAAAAAAAAACTACTTTATTTGAAATTTTTGAAGTTGGAGTAGTACTTGATTTTTTTCAAAGAATATTTAGAATTTGAATATATTTTATCTGAATATAATTTAAATCCTCAATTTCAAAAAAATAAAAAAAAATCACCTAACTTGATAAGCTTAACCATGTGTACATATATTCATTCAACTTGACACATTCTTTGTTGGGGCATGAGTTTTTTTTTTAAAAAAAAATAGACAAAAGGATGAATTTTGCAATTTTTTGGATAGTTCAGGAATGTTTTCTATTCACTTATAACACAAGAATGTACTTTAGTTTTGGTCATACTCTAGGAATGATTTTAGCCAAAAACTCGAAAACTTTTAGTACATTTGACACAACTTTAATTTAAGACCACAAAATTAAAAAATCTTCTCTATTTTCTAAAATTTTGTGCCAAGTCAAAGGAGACCACTCTTTTTCAAATGGAGGAAGTACTTATTAATTATACAAATGAAATGTATCCCATTGTTAAAATCTCATAAATTATTAGTTTTTTTCTTTAATAGTGTTTGATGGATTGGATTGGAGGGTAGTAATATTAAAGTTTGACTAGCTATTATTTTAGGAGAAAAAACAAAATAACATTCAAACTAGTCATTTTAACTACAGAATAAATGTTTGAAAGATAATTATTTTTATGTGTAATAAACTCCAGTGTTTTCACATCAAGCTAATGAATGTAAGAGATTTACTTTGATAGGCGCTCATATCGAGATTAACTGAAATTTTGGCAGAAAATTAATAAATTATATTTATATCATTTTGTGTATAAATTCCTTGACTTATAAAAAATTTCATATTTTTATTTTGACTATCTCAAACTCTCGATTATTATGTGTTGGCATTTGTGGAAGAAGCAGTCTGTCAACTAATGCACATGGTTCAATTGATTTGCCACCTTATTTCTTCCAAGTGATTTTCATTTTTTTGTGTATAAAATATTAACGGTTTAACTTATACGAACAGATAATAATCACTGATAAATTGAGATGTTACTGATCCTAGAACTATTTAGCATATCTATAAATCGATAACTAAGTCGAATTGATAAACTTTATGTTGGGTTTTAAAAGGTGTGAATCAAAAAATGAAGAGTTGCGACTTTTATGAAAGGTTGCGATTTTTATGAAAAGTTATGACTTTCATGAAAAGTTGCGACTTTTATGAAAAATTGTGACTTTTATGAAAAGTTATGACTTTTATGAAAGATGACGACCTTTCTGAAAGATTGTAACTTTTCCAAAGGTTTGTGACCTTTCCAGTAAGGCACAATAAGAACCTTTCGCACTATCCTTGGTTCTATAAATTTAGGGATTTTCTCTCATTTTAATATATAGAATACAAATTTTTCTGATCTCTTCTTCTTCTGCACAACAAAATTACTTTTTGCATTTTACTGCTGTTGACTGGTCGCTGACACCAGAGTTTTTGATATCTATACACTGGTGATTGAGATCATTTTACCATGGGAGGTCATATTCCAAATCAAACTTCGGATATTAGAGGAGAATAATTTCCTTAAGGGGACACTGTGAGTTCAGTGGACTTGATCTTTTTCTGTTCAAATTTCCAGATTCTGGTCATATTTTATGTTTTTCTTAATTAAATTTCTGTTCATCTCGTATACTGATTCAGTAAACTTTGATTACTTCATGTTTGTTTTATCAGAATCAGTAATTCTGTTTTTCAAACACAGCTTGACAACAATCTTCAGGAAATTATTATACCGTTAGTATTTTTTGTATTCTACTGATTGAGAGAATCTGATCATGGGAGTAGAAGATAAATGCATTACTTCTCTATAATTCGTTGCTTTATTTAGGAAGGTCGAAGTAAGAATGTAACAGAAAAAATTTGTGGTATTTTAATTAAAGATTACCAGGTAACCATCTTATTATATTGTCTTAGGATGAAAACAGTTTCTAAGAGTTATCATCTTTGATTTTTTATCATGTGTAGCTTTGGAAAAAGATCTGCAAACCATATGTTGTGGAATGAATTTTACTTGGCAAATATTGTTGCCTTTAAAATACTTTAGTTTGCAAAAATGAGAGATGCATATTTTTGTTTGATAAAATAATATATCAAAATGTTATAGTTGGAAGACTATTTGATAAGAAAAACATTTCTATGTGATGGTCTAAGAATATGTTTTATTCTGATTGGAGAAAGAAAAAAAAAGACTTTTGTTGTTTTGTACTCTATGTGAAATGTTAGTGTCTCTGATTTTTGTAGACTAAAACTTTTTGTGGTTTTCTACTCTAAATAAATTGGACATTGCAATTGCTTTGAAGAATATGAAAACTTCACATGATAAGTCAGTGTTGTACTTTTTATGTTTTATAAACTTAATTATTAAATAGAAAAAAAAAGTACAAAATTTTATCTTTATTGTTAGTATTCTAAATACTAAGTGGTATGTCTATTTGTGATAGACGAGAAATACCAGCGTTTTGGGTATCAATACACTGGTGATTGAGATCATTCTACCTTGGGAGGACATATTCCAAATCAAACCTCGGATACCGGAGGGGAATTATTTCCTTAAGGGGACACTGTGCATTCAGTGAGCTTGATCTTCTTTTTGTTTTTCCAAATTCTGGTATGTGTTACAATTTTTAGATTTGTGAATTAATTTTTGTTCTTCGATTCTTCAATGGTTCATTACACTTTGGTTACTTCGTGTTTCTGCAAAGTATGTTGGAATCAGTAAGATTCTTTAAACACAGATTGACAACAATTCTTCTTTAAGAAAAATATTTCATATATTTTTTTTTAATCTGTTTCTGATTCTAGTTTCTCTACCAGTTTTAATTTTCTAGTTATGAAAATGTATCTTAGGAATACTAGATGAATAATACTTTAAAAGTGAACTGAATTGATCGATACACAACCCTTGGGAGATGTAGTATGTAGCTTAGGTAAAAATGCATCCCCCCTTGATTCAGGGTGTTATTGTTTTAAAAAGGAAATATACTTATTGGACCCTGAAGGGTAGTTTAGTCATTCAACAATTCATTCGAAACGCCTTTTTTGGAACCAACATAACTTTCACACATCCCAAAATTCACACTTACCATATGTTTTGCCTCTATATACATGATAGGATGTAATAGTAATCCATTTGTCTGTTTTTAGTTTAAGCGGCTAACAATTCACAACAATGGCCTCTTTAACCTCTGAGTTCCTCAATTTCATTGTTTTCCGCTACCTCAGTGAATCAGGTAATTTAATTCTCATCTTTAGAACTTGTCATATCTATTCAAATTTAATTGATGTTGTGTTTCTATTTTGAAATCCCCATGTATCCGAGTTTAATTGTCTTGATATGCTTTACTTAATTTGAGAGGATCCGAGTTTGAAAACCGAATCCCTCTATCTGCACAAGGTAGGGGTTAACGATTGCGTACACAAACCTTCCCAAACACCCCTGGATATGTTGTTGTTAGATGATCGTTTTTTTTTTAATTTATAAACCGTTTCGAGCATCCTTTTATTAAGAATATAATTTTAAAAACTCAACACAGACAAGTACAAGCAAAGGGGGATAGATGATGTGAAATTCTGCAAATAAACATTTTTATGCTCTTATGAGCCAAGGATCTATCAAAAACAGTCTCTCAACCTCAAAGTTTAATATATTTTTTCAGGATTCACACATGCAGCATTCACTTTTGGATACGAGGCAGGGATCAATAGGAGCACGATCGATGGACATCTAGTTCCTCCTGGTGCTCTTGTTCAATTTGTTCAAAAGGGTATTCAGTATCTTGAACTGGAATCTAATTTGGGCAATGTAAGATGAACATTTTGATATTCTGATTTTCCTATATGAAGTTTAGTTCTTTTTACCACTCTGTACTAACCAATATAATTACGGAATGCAGGATGATACCGATATGAATGAAGACTTCAAGCTTCTAGAGCCTTTGGATCTCATTACAAAGGATGTGGATGAGCTGCGGAAAATAATAAAAGAGAAAAAGGAGAAGGTTCAGAAAGGTAAAGTGAATGCTGACCACAAACGAGAACCTACAAGAAAGAGTGAGATGGAGAAACAACAAAAGGACAGAGAAAGGAGTGATGTTATGGTTTTGGAAGGGCATACATCTGAGGTTCGCCATGATTTCTCAATAGGTGATCTGATATATATATCTTCAGTTTTCATTACAATTCTCTTTTGTTTCTATACTCGTGCTAGGTTTTTGCCTGTGCTTGGAGTCCAGAAGGGTCACTACTTGCATCGGGGTAAGCATTAGTACCATTTCTTTCTTTTTTGCTCTCGTATATGAATCAACTGATGTTCATATTCATACTGCTGTTTTTTTAGACTCGTTGAACGAATCATGTTTATAATAGCTAACCTTGTGTAATAACACGTTAGGTCCGGAGACGCGACTGCTAGAATTTGGACTATTGGAGATGGTCCATGTAATTCTACTATCCCAAATGTTTTGGTTTTGAACCATTTGGAAAGTCAAGCAACTGAGGAAAACAAGGATGTTACATCACTTGACTGGAATGTTAGTTTTTTACTGCTTGTTTTGGGCTGACTTTCGTTGATGTACTTTACTGAAATTAGATTGCATTGCTTGTACAGAGAGAGGGTACCCTGCTTGCAACAGGTTCTTACGATGGCCAAGCCAGAATCTGGAAACGATCTGGTAAGGGGCTTGGAGGAAAAACTTGTTTGAAGATTGAATGTATAAATTATCAGTGCTCTTTGTGTCTTGTTTTCTCTTACTGACTTTTCATACAGGGGAATTGGTTAGTACTCTTAACAAACATAAAGGGCCAATCATATCTTTGAAGTGGAACGAGAAAGGTGATTATCTCCTTAGCGGTAGTATTGATACAACTGCTGTTGTTTGGAATGTGAAGTCTGGAGAATCAAAGCAGCAATTTGATTTTCATTCAGGTGTTCTGTCTCAATTATTCTTTATATTGTACCTCATATCTAAGCAAGGATAGATTTTGTTTTGTTTTGCTTATGTTCTCATTGTTGTTGAACAACCCCATGTAGGTCCATTGCTTGATGTTTCTTGGCGAAACAATGATTCTTTCGCGACCAGCTCCGTTGATAACATGATATATGTTTGTAAAGTTGGAGAGAACAAACCAGTCAAAAAGTTCTCAGGACATCAGGTGACGACTGAAGCTTAGCATGTTATGCTTCATTCATACATTGATGTATCCGTTGTGAATAGTCTTAAAGGGTTGTTTACTTTGCCATTGCAGGATGAAATCAATGCTATCAAGTGGGACCCCTCAGGTTCTTTGCTGGCTTCATGCTCTGATGATACCACAGTTAAGGTAATTCCCATCTTGTCCTTCTAAAGGTTAGACACATGTACGTTTCAGACCATGCAGCAGACATAAGCTTGGTGTTTTTAAAATGGGATAAGGTAGAGAGGCGGTGCGGTGTGCCACTGGCGCTCGAGGATTTTGTCAATAATTTATTGTTTTTATGCAGTTATGGAGCATGAAACAGGATGTCTGCTTGCATGATTTCAGAGAACATAGCAAAGTAACTATATCTGTTCTTTCTTTTTCTTTGTTGATTCATTTAATCAAATCAGACATCAGCTGCTGACTAATGTTTTTTTTGTTAGGAGGTACATACCGTCAAATGGAGTCCTGCTGGCGCTGGTACAAGCAATCTGAATCAACAGTTGTTGCTGGCAAGGTATTCTATCTATTGCTATAGTCATGTTTACAATATTCTTTCACAAGTGGTGGTAGCACAAGGTTCTCGATTATATATTACATTCCCCTACTTTTTTACTTCTTCGAGCTTATTGGTTTTGTTTTATTGTCTGTCTGTGTAGTGCATCATTTGACTGTACGGTGAAGCTATGGGATGTTGAACTAGGACGTCTTCTTCACAGCTTGAGCGGTCACAGGTAAATGATGTGAACTCATTATGTCTACTTGGAAAGGACTGGTTTTTACTAAGTATGTTTTGTTCCATTTTGAATCCAGGGAATCTGTTTATTCTATTGCATTTAGTCCGAATGGTGAATACATGGCAAGTGGATCATTGGACAAATGCATGAATATATGGTCAATTAAGGAGGCCAAGATTGTAAGAACTTACAATGGCGATGGCGCCATTTTTGAAGTTTGCTGGAACAAGCAAGGCAACAAGGTTGCAGCTTGTTTCGCAAACAAGAAGGTCTGCGTCTTTGACATGCGATTGTAGATCAGGTTGAGGAATCGATGAGAAGCTCTGCCTTTCAGAAACGCTGAATAATTGAGGCTCAAACTAAAGTCACATCGTAGATAACCTTTTTGTTGGTTACACCTAGTGTCTGGTTACCCAGATTGGGACCCGACTAAATCATTATCGCATTGATCTGAACTTTAAGGGATTGTTTGGTTTGCAAACATATTATGTTGGATTATAATATATAGTATCTAACTTTAGTTTCATGCATGTTCCTATCTTCTATATCTTACATGAATAATATTAAAGAGAACTTCTCTACTCATTTTTAAGCCTAAGAGAGCATGTAAATGAACTTCTTTTGAAGAGTACAAAGCTGATATTCTGACTGATGTTTCTCTTAAATTAACAAATACCACATTCAACTCTTAATTAGTTCTTGATATTTTCCTAGTTGTAGTTAGTGCAGATTTGTTCTCCTAGTGTTTAGGGCAAGTAGTTTAGTGGGATTATGATTCCATAAATTCTATAATCCTATATTAAGCCACTCAACGTATTAAATAAAACATCCGCAACTCCTTCTCTGCAAAAATAGTTTCACTGGTTTTCTCTTCTTTTTCTTCTTTCCTGTTATTTGTCGTTTGATTATTGAGCTTCTTGTTGGTTTTAATTCTTCAATAGGAAGGATCTCATGATGTTTAAGAATGATTTTAGTTAGCTAAACATGAGAAAAGATCAAAATATCAATATCTGAGGGTGGGTCCTTGACGCGGAGAAACATTTAGATTTTTGGTTCGGAAATAACTTTTGAGGCAAAACGGTCCGTCTCATTTTTCTCAAATATAGGGAGCAGGTCAGCGACACAAAGGCATTGTACAGATTTGCCCGACGAAATTTCTTCTTTGTTTCCAGCCCCAATACGCCTAAACTCAGTTCTTTTTCCCAAATTCTTTTTAGATATAGATACCTAACAAATGTACCTAAGAACCTAATTCCAAATAACTCTATAATTTGATGTAACGCTCTCTAAAACTTCTTCATATCAACACAATTCAAGAACAAATATCCAGAACATCAACTTTCAAACTCTTTTAGGCTGAATCACGCTGAAATAAACATATTTAGCACGTGGGTGAACGAACCCAACTTTATGAAAGCATCACATATCTTGTAGGATTAAATCCTTAGCGAAATCCGCAACTAGATTGAACGATTGTGACGAATCTTGCCCTTTCTTCTTATTTCTCCTCTTTTCTCCTTTCTCCAAGTCCTAGCTTAGATTTCCATTTTTCTAAACTGACCAAAATCTTATTTGACCCATATTAAACTCCTAAAAATGAATTAAAATAGTAGGGCAAGGAAAATACTAAAGTACCCTTCAAAAATCCGGATTGGACTTTCCTTAATCAAACAACCCAACTTCTAAAAGGCGTATCTTACTCATATGAACTCGAAATTCCCCAAACTCGGTGGCTTGAAAAGATCATTCCAACAGATTTCCTAACATATCTGGAAGTACACCTAACTCATCTTTAGCTAGGAGTTATGGCCGGTTGAAGTTGATCTAAACTCAACTTATTCTAACGGCTATTTCCAATTCTTAACTTCTTCCAAGTTAATTTAATTTGTGAGATGTCACATAAAATATTGATTAATCAAACGTCAACCCTTTATATAAATCACTAAAATAATGCTACCAATACGCCATTTAAAAATTAATAGTCTGAATAATCAGAGTCGAACTCAAAATTTTAATTTTATGAATTTCGATACTCCTTTTGTCCAACAATCGTTGTCCACTATTGACTTGACACACCCTTTAAGAAACAATAAATAATAGAGATAATATTACTATATTATCCTTTTGAATTTATTAAATTTATACTTGAGAAATGTGTTGGATGATAAATAGTATTTAATAGTAAGGTAATATAGACACAAAATATAAATTATCTCGTGATCTTTTAAATTGGGCAAGTATTGTTGGGCAGCTATTTTAGTATAGTGGACAACTATTATTGGACGGAGATGTAGTTGGTTCATATGCCGATACATGTGTCATTTAAACTACTTGCTCGATTTGTTTCACCCTATCTGAATTCTTGTTAAATCTGAGTTCGAGTAAAGAGAGACTCAAAGATGTAGATGGATCCAGCAATAATGGTGAAACTGTTGAAAGAGGGTAAATACCCCCTAATAGGGTAATGGGCGGATAAAGACACAACTGAGGAAACCTAGAAAAATTCAAATTGTTCAAATTATATTCAAATGGACTCCAAGATGTCGATGGATTGGACATTACTAGTGAAACTTCTAAAAGAGGCAAAATTCCACCTGTTAGGGCAGTGTGAGGATAAAGACGCAACTGAGGGAACTTAGAAAAAACCAAATTGCTTAAGTCAAATCCATATGGACTACTTGGATTTGTACCTTCCCTGATATTGAATTATCTCTTCAATAATGTTTGAGGATTTTTGAATGTCAAATCTTCCGACATGGAAAAGTGCTTCCTTTTAAGGGTGAAATTTCAATGATATTTTATCGCGTTATTGGTTCGATCTGATAACAGACGGGCTATCAGGTTCCATTGATTATCAAATTTGGCATTAGTATTGATAACAATATCATCTTCTTCAGGAGTAAAAGGTTGATAATCCATTTGGAAGAAAGTTGATCACACCACCGAAGCCTACATGATTTTCCAGATCGATCTGGAATTAATTGACCGATAACAAACCAGTTCTTTGTTCCATGTTGCTTTACTAGCTTTTGCAGTAGTTCGTCCTCTTCGGGATTCCAATATAAATACTTTTTCTGGCACTTTTGGTTCATTGTTTCCACTGAATAAAATCAGTCGAGTATATGAGATAGAAAGAAGGAAGGATACTGGCGATAAAACGTATAAATTATATATGTACAGTGGGGTAGTAGGGGGAGGTAGGGCCTAGGATTAACACTACATCAACAATGAGTTTTAGCGGCAATTAATTAACAATTGCCACTAAATATGCATTTTTAGCGACAATTAACACTCATGTATATGTCCCTAAAGGCTTTAGCGACATTGGATCTAATGGCAATTAACTAATGTCGGTAAAGGCTTTAGCACTCTTTATTAATGTATCGTTTTATTGTCGCTAAAATTTATTTTTGTTGTAGTGTATATATAGTGGGGCGGGGTAGAGGGGATAGGGATGATCAGATTATTAGGTAGTTATTAATTATACAAATGAAGTATATCCCATTGCTAAAATATCATAAATTAATTAGTTTTTTTCTTGGGAAAGTGCACAAGTACCCCCCCCCCTCCAAAAAAAAACCTATGCCTGAAATATCTCACACGTCGCCCGTCCATGGAGGCAATATGGTACATGACCTTATCTTGTGAGCCCAGCGCGTGTTAACATTTTTAACAAGCTAGTGTCACGTCAGTCGAAAAGGGGTAGAAAATTATTTATAAGATAAGTTTGGGGATGTCATAGGACCTTAATATAGTATAAGTGTGTCTCTGCATTTCGGGCATAAGTTGGGGGTACTTATGCATTTTCCCTTTTTTCTTTAAATAGTGTTGGGTGGACTGAATTAGAAGGAATAGGATCGAAGTAATTTTGAAGTTTGACTAGCTATTATTTTAGAAAAAGGCAATATAACATTCAAACTAACCATTTTCATTTAAACCAGGGTGTTATTGTTTTAAAAAGTAAATATATTTATTGGAGCCTGAAAGGTAGTTTAGTCATTCAACAATTAATTGAAAATGCCTTTTTTGTACATATGATCCCTCAACTCCCTAAGAAGGGTTCCATAAAGATTTCACAAAGAAACCGTCTGTAAGTTATATCACCAACATATTTATGGGCTAACACATATGAAAAATTAAGAGAATCGCCTAATTTCTGTAAATTGGCCCCTTAATATCCAAAATGGACTCTAATAATTGTGATATTGTACATATTTTTCCATCAATTCCCCATGGAGGTTTCTGTAAATATTTTGCAAAGAAATCATCCAGAAGACAAATCACCAAAAAATTCTTGGGCTAACGCACACACAATAAAAAAAGGGAAAACGCACAAGTACCTTCTCAATCTACGCCGAAATCCCAGAGACACACTTATACTATACTAAGGTTCTATTACCCCCTGAACTTATTTTATAGGTAATTTTCTACCCCTTTTCGGCAAACGTGGCACTAGCTTGAAAAAAATCAACCAGCGTTCGGCCCACAAGATAGTGCCACGTAGGCCAAAAAAGGTAGAAAATTACATATTAAATAAGTTCAAGGGGGTAATAGGACCTTCGTATAGTATAAGTGTGTCTCTGGGATTTCTATCATATTTTTCGCCTCTATATATATGAGAGGATGTAGTAGTAATCCATGTCTATTTAATTTTTATCCTCCAACAATTTACAACAAAGGCCTCTTTAACCTTTGAGCTCCTCAATTACATTGTTTTCCACTATTTCAGTGAATCAGGTAATTTAATTCTCATCTTCAGAACCTGTTATATTGATCCCTCAAATCCCTACGAAGGGTTACATAAAGATTTCGCAAAGAAACCGTCTGTACGTTATATCACCAACATATTTAGGGGCTAACACATACAAAAAATTGAGAGAATCGCCTAATTCCTGTAAATTGGCCCCTTAATATCCAAACTAGACTCTAATAATTGTGATATTGTACATATTGTTCCATCAACTCCCCATGGAGGTTTCTGTAAATATTTTGCAAAGAAATCATCTAGAAGACAAATCAACAAAAAATTCTTGGGCTAACGCACACAATAAAAAAAGGGAAAACACACAAGTACCCTCTCAATCTATGCCGAAATCGAAGAGACACACTTATACTATACTAAGGTCCTATTACCCCCTGAACTTATTTTATTAGTAATTTTCTACCCCTTTTCGGCCTACGTGGCACTAGCTTGAAAAAAAAGTCAACCAGCGTTGGGCCCACAAGATAATGCCACGTAGGACGAAAAGGGTAGAAAATTACTTATAAAATAAGTTCAAGGGGGTAATAGGACCTTCGTATATAATAAGTCTGTCTCTGAGATTTCGGGCATAGGTTGAGAGGTACTTGTGCATTATCCCTAAAAAAAAATATGGAAATCGCTTAATTATTGTAAATTGCCCCCTAAAAATGCGCAAAATGGACTCTTAAAATTATGAGATTGTATGTACTGCTCCCTAAATCCCCACGAAGGGTTCTATAAATATTTCACAAAAAAGTCATCTGGAAGCCATATCACCAAAATATTTTTGGGCTAATACACATGAAAAATTGAGATGATCGCCCAATTCTTGTAAATTGCGCCCCTAAAAGCCCAAAATAAACTCTAAAAATTGTGAGACTATATGCTGTCTTCCCAGAACTCCCTACGAAGGGTTCTGTAAAGGTTTCACAAAAAAATCATTCGGAAGTCATATTACCCAAATATTTTTGGCCTAACACATACAAAAAATTAAAAACAAAATCACTTAATCCCTGTAAATTGGCCCTTGAATGCCCAAAATGGACTCTAAAAATTGTGAGAATGCAGGTATTGCTCCTCAACTCCCTACATAGGGTTTCATAGTGCTTTCCAAAGAAATCGCCCGGAAGCTAAATCACTAAAATATTCATGGGGTTATAAACACTAAAAACTGAGAAAATTGACTAAATCCTATTAATTGGCCCCTAAATGTCTAAAATGGATTCTAATAATTGTGAGACTATACAGATTGCTCCTCCAATTCCCTATAGATGGTACATTAAAGGTTTTCATATATGCATTATATGTAGTATATTTATTGATAAATTAAACTTCAAATGTGAAATCGAACCGACCGATACAAAACCTTAGGCGAATCTAGCATATAGCTTAGGTAAAAATGCATCTGCAGTTGATGTTTTCATTGATAGGTTTTAATAAGTTCTATCTTGGATCAAAGGAAAGAACAATCACAATCAGACTCTCCCAAAGAATATGAATAAATAAATTTAACAATTCAAGTCTTGGCAACATAATTTTTATTTAAACCAGGGTGTTATTGTTTTAAAAAGGAAATCTATTTATTGGAGCCTGAAGGGTAGTTTAGTCATTCAATAATTCATTAAAAATGCCTTTTTTGGAACCAACATAAGGTTTTCATACATCCCTAAAAATTCACTTACCCTAATTTTTTCCTCTATATATATGAGAGGATGGCCACTTTCATTTTAAGCCGCCAACAATTCACAACAATGGCCTCTTTAACCTCTGAGTTCCTCAATTTCATTGTTTCCGCTATCTCTTTGAATCAGGTAATTTAATTCTCATCTTCAGAACTTGTTATATCTATCCAATTTTAATTGATGTTGTGTTTCTATTCTGAAATTCCCATGAATCCGAGTTTGAAAACTGGATCCTCTATCTGCACAAGGTAGGGATTTAGGTTTGCGTACACACAAACCCCTGGATATGTTGTTGTTGTTAGATGATGTTAAATTCTTCAAAGTAAACATTTTTTCTCTATCTAAACATGTTGTTGTTGTTAGATGATGTTAAATTCTGCAAAGTAAACATTTTTTCTGTATCGAAAACATGTTGTTGTTAGATGATGTTAAATTCTGCAAAGTAGACATTTTTTCTGTATCGAAAACATGTTGTTGTTGTTAGAAATGTTAAAATTCTGCAAAGTAAATATTTTTTCTGTATCGAAAATATGTTGTTGTTGTTTGCTAGGTTTTACCCACTAGAATAATAAATTTTTGTCAGTAAATTGAATGTGTCGTTATTACCAAAGTTAAACATCTCATTTAAATTTTATATATGTATCTCCATTTTTAGATAGGATTAAATAAATTTAACTTTCAACTCTTGCCCATGAGGAAGTAAATTTGATCGTGATGGACTAGTATGAATTCAGGATTCACACATTCAGCATTTGCTTTTGGATAGTATATATCTAATCGGTCTACTGGTTTTGGTGTTATATTTTTTCAGGATTCACACATCAAACATTTACTTTTGGATACGAGGCTAGGATCAATAGGAGCACAATAGATGGACATCTGGTTCCTATTAATGCGCTTGTTAAAATTGTGCAAAAGGGTATACAGTACCTTGAGCTGGAAACTAATTTGAGCAATGTAAGGCATACATTGCTCAAGTTGGTTTCCAACTCAAGATACTGAAGACCCTTTTGCACAATTTTAATCAGTGCATTGATGGGAACCAGATGACCATCTATTGTGCTCCTATTGAGCCCTGCCTCGTATCCAAAAGTAAATGTTGAATGAATGAATCCTGAAAAAATATATCAGCAAACCAGTAGACTGATTAGAGGCCAAGATTGCAAAAACTTATAACGGCGATGGAGGCATTTTTGAAGTGTGTTGGAACAAAGAAGGCTGCAAGGTTAAAGCTTGTTTCGCAAACAAGGTCTGTGTGTTTGATATGCGATTGTAGACGTTGAGGAGTACTTCAAAAGAACTTGGGAACTGAAATTTTTTCATTTTAGTTAATATATGTGCTTATTTGGACATATGGTTGGTATCATACTTTCTTTCATTGCTTTATCAATCCTATAGAGGTTTTTTCGGCTTAATACATAATTAACTTGTCAAAATATTCCATTTAGACCTTCGATCTACGTCATGCTTCAATGGAACATGCCTAATTTAAATATCTAAATAGAATAATCTGACTTGGTTATAAAGTTGGTATTAAGCCTGTTTTTTTATGACAGAATATTTATGGGCTAGCAACTAAGAAAAACTAAAAAAGTTGTCTAATTCTCTTTTGTTTCAATACTCTTACTAGGTTTTTGCCTGTGCTTGGAGTCTAGAAGGGTCACTGCTTGCATCTGGGTAAGCATTAGTAGCATTTCTTACTTTTTTGCTCTCGTATATGGATCAACTGATGTTCATATTCATGTCGATTATAGCTAACCATGTGTAATAACACGTTAGGTCTAGAGACGCGACTGCTAGAATATGGACTATCGGAGATGATCCGTTTAATTCTACTATCCCAAATGTTTTGGTTTTGAACCATTTGGACAGTCAAGCAACTGAGTAAAACAAGGATGTTACATCACTTGACTGGAATGTGAGTTTTTTTTATACTGCTTGTTTTGGGGTGACTTCGTTGATCTATACTTTTCTGGTGGACTTTCTAAAATTAGACTGCATTGCTTGTAGTTACATCTTTAATTTTCTTGTTATTATTTGATCTTGTGTTTATGAATTTTTCTTGTACAGAGAGAGGGTACTCTGCTTGCGACAGGTTCTTACGATGGCCAAGCAAGAATCTGGAAACGATCTGGTAAGGGGCATGGAGGAAAAACTTGTTTTGAAGATTGAATGTATAAATTATCAGTGCTTTTTGTGTCTTGTTTTCTCTTAATGACTTTTCATACAGGGGAATTGGTTAGTACTCTTAACAAACATAAAGGGCCAATCATGTCTTTGAAGTGGAACAAGAAAGGTAATTATCTCCTTAGCGGTAGTATTGATACAACTGCCGTTGTTTGGAATGTGAAGTATGGAGAATCACAAGCAGCAATTTGGATTTCATTCAGGTGTTCTGTTGCCTCAATGATTCTTTATAATTTACCTCATATCTGAGCAAGGATAGATTTTGTTTTGCTTATGTTCATACGACCCCATGTAGGTCAGTTGCTTGATGTTGCTTGGCGAAACAATGATTCTTTCGCAACCAGCTCAGCTGAAAGCATGATATTTGTTTGTAAAGTTGGAGAGAACAAACCAGTCAAAAAGTTCCCAGGACATCAGGTGTCGACTGAAGCTTAGCTTGTTATGCTTGATTCGAACGTTGATGTTTCCATTGGGAATAGTCTTAAAGGGTTGTTTACTTTGCCATTGCAGAATGAAATCAATTCTATCAATTGGGACCCCTCAGGTTCTTTGCTGGCTTCATGCTCTGATGATACCACAGTTAAGGTATTCCTATCTTGTCCTTCTAAAGGTTAGGCGCATGTCACATTTCGAACCGTGCAGCATACACAAGCTTGGTATTTTTTAAATGGGATAAGGTAGAGAGGCGGTGCGGTGTGCCACTGGCCCTCGAGGATTTTGTCAATAATTTATTGTTTTTGTGCAGATATGGAGCATGAAACAGAATGTCTGCTTGCATGATTTCCGAGAACATAGCAAAGTATCTATTTTTTGTTCTTTATTTTTCTTTGTTGATTCATTTAATCAAATCAGACATCAACTGCTGACTGTTATGTTTTTGTTAGGAGATATATACCATCAAATGTAGTCCAACTGGCGCTGGTACTAGCAATCCGAATAATTTTGCCATATATATTTACCTAATACTTGTTGTTGATAAAAGGATAACAGGTATTTCCTGAAATTAGTTGAGATGTGTACAAGTTAACAATATAGTCGTTTCTTTTCTTTTTGTTACTTCGAAAGTGGCTACTTCAGCTTCAGCCACTCGAATTTTTGATATTCCTTTTTATTTCTCATCAAACGAATGGCATCACTACAATTATTTTTAAAAATAATGGTAATCTCTTAATTCTTGTAAATTGCCCCCTAAATGTACAAAATGGACTCTAAAAATTATGAGATTGTACGTGCTGCTCCCTAAATCTCTAAGGAGGGTTCTTTAAAGATTTCACAAGAAGTCATCTGGAAGTAATACACCAAAATATTTTTGGGCTAATACACATGAAATATTGAGATAATCGTCAAATTCTTGTAAATTGCTCCCCTAAATGCCCAAAATAAACTCTAAAAATTGTGAGATTGTATGTTGTCCTCCTCGAACTCCCTACGAAGGGTTCTGTAAAGGTTTCACAAAAAAATCATTTGGAAGTCATATCTCCAAAATATTCTTAGGCTAACACACACGAAAAACTAAAAAAAATCTCTGAATTCCTATAAATTAGCGTCTGGATGCCCAAAATGGACTCTAAAAAGGGTATTTCTCCCCAACTCCATACGGAGGGTTTTCGTAATTCTTTGCAAAGAAATCGCCCAGAAGTTATATCACTAAAATTTCATGGGCTTATTTATACACACTAAAAATTGAGAAAATGGCCTAAATCCTATTAATTGTTAAAATTCAGCAAAGTAAACATTTTTTCTGTATCGAGAATATGTTGTTGTTGTTTGCTAGGTTTTATCCACTAGAATAATAAATTTTAAATTCAGTAAATTGAATGTTGTTGTTATTACCAAATTTAAACATCTCATTTAAATTTCGTATCTGTCTCTCCATTTTTAGATAGGAGTAAATAAACTTAACAACTCTTGCCCATGAGGAAGTAAATTTTGATCGTGATGGACTATACCGATTCAGCATTTGCTTACTGGAAACCAATTTCAGCAATTTAAGGCAAATATTTTATATGAAGTTTAGTTCTTTTTACCACTCTGTACTAACCAATATAACTACGGAATGCAGGATGATACCGATATGGATGAAGACTTCAAGCTTCTAGAGCCTATGGATCTCATTACAAAGAGTGTAGATGAGCTGCGGAGAATAATAAAAGAGAAAAAGGAGAAGGCTCAGAAAAAGAAACTTAGGGGGAAAGGTAAGGCGAATGCTGACCACAAACGAGAACCTACAAGAAGAACGGAGATGGAGAAACAACACAAGGAAAAAGAGCGTGAACATGACAGAGAAAGGAGCGATGTAATGGTCTTGGAAGGACACACATCTGAGGTTCGCTATGATTTCTCAATAGGTGTGATCTTCTATTTTCTGTCTGATATATTAACATTACAATTCTCTTTTGTTTCACTACTCTTACTAGGTTTTTGCCTGCGCTTGGAGTCCAGAAGGGTCACTACTTGCATCTGGGTAAGCATTAGTAGCATTTCTTTCTTTTTTGCTCTCGTATATGGATCAACTGATGTTCATATTCATGTCGATTATAGCTAACCATGTGTAATAACACGTTAGGTCTGGAGACGCGACTGCTAGAATATGGACTATCGGAGATGGTCCATTTAATTCTACTATCCCAAATGTTTTGGTTTTGAACCATTTGGACAGTCAAGCAACTGAGGAAAACAAGGATGTTACATCACTTGACTGGAATGTGAGTTTTTTTTATACTGCTTGTTTTGGGGTGACTTTCGTTGATCTATACTTTTCTGGTGGACTTTCTAAAATTAGACTGCATTGCTTGTAGTTACATCTTTAATTTTCTTGTTATTATTTGATCTTGTGTTTATGACTTTTTCTAGTACAGAGAGAGGGTACCCTGCTTGCGACAGGTTCTTACGATGGCCAAGCAAGAATCTGGAAACGATCTGGTAAGGGGCATGGAGGAAAAACTTGTTTTGAAGATTGAATGTATAAATTATCAGTGCTTTTTGTGTCTTGTTTTCTCTTACTGACTTTTCATACAGGGGAATTGGTTAGTACTCTTAACAAACATAAAGGGCCAATCATGTCTTTGAAGTGGAACAAGAAAGGTAATTATCTCCTTAGCGGTAGTATTGATACAACTGCCGTTATTTGGAATGTGAAGTATGGAGAATCAAAGCAGCAATTTGGATTTCATTCAGGTGTTCTGTTGCCTCAATGATTCTTTATAATTTACCTCATATCTGAGCAAGGATAGATTTTGTTTTGCTTATGTTCATACGACCCCATGTAGGTCAATTGCTTGATGTTGCTTGGCAAAACAATGATGCTTTCTCGACCAGCTCAGCTGAAAGCATGATATATGTTTGTAAAGTTGGAGAGAACAAACCAGTCAAAAAGTTCCCAGGACATCAGGTGTCGACTGAAGCTTAGCTTGTTATGCTTGATTCGAACGTTGATGTTTCCATTGGGAATAGTCTTAAAGGGTTGTTTACTTTGCCATTGCAGAATGAAATCAATTCTATCAATTGGGACCCCTCAGGTTCTTTGCTGGCTTCATGCTCTGATGATACCACAGTTAAGGTATTTCCTATCTTGTCCTTCTAAAGGTTAGGCGCATGTCACATTGCGAACCGTGCAGCATACATAAGCTTGGTATTTTATAAATGGGATAAGGTAGAGAGGCGGTGCGGTGTGCCACTGGCCCTCGAGGATTTTTTGCCAATAATTTATTGTTTTTGTGCAGATATGGAGCATGAAACAGGATGTCTGCTTGCATGATTTCCGAGAACATAGCAAAGTATCTATTTTTTGTTCTTTATTTTTCTTTGTTGATTCGTTTAATCAAATCAGACATTAGTTGAGATGTGTACAAGTTAACACTTTAGTCGTTTCTTTTCTTTTTGTTACTTCGAAAGTGGCTACTTCAGCCACTCGAATTTTTGATATTCCTTTTTATTTCTCATCAAACGAATGGCATCACTACAATTATTTTTAAAAATAATGGAAATCTCTTAATTCTTGTAAATTGCCCCCTAAATGTACAAAATGGACTCTAAAAATTATGAGATTGTACGTGCTGCTCCCTAAATCTCTATGGAGGGTTCTTTAAAGATTTCAGAAAGAAGTCATCTGGAAGTCATACACCAAAACATTTTTGGACTAATACAAATGAAAAATTGAGATAACCGTCAAATTCTTGTAAATTGCTCCCCTAAATGCCCAAAATAAACTCTAAAAATTGTGAGACTGTATGTTGTCCTCCCCGAACTCCCTACGAAGGGTTCTGTAAAGGTTTCACAAAAAAATCATTTGTAAGTCATATCTCCAAAATATTCTTGGCCTAACACATACAAAAAATTAAAAAAAAAAACACTTAGTCCCTGTAAATTGGCCCTTGAATGCCCAAAATAGACTCTAAAAATTGTGAGAATGCAGGTATTGCTCCTCAACTCTCTACGGGGAGTTTCTTAATGTTTTCCAAAGAAATCGCTCGAAAGCTATGTCACTAAAATATTCATGAGTTTATACACACTAAAAACTGAGAAAATTGCCTAAATCCTATTAATTGACCCCTAAATGTCTAAAATGGATTCTAATTATTGTGAGACTGTACAGACTACTCCTCCAACTCCCTGCAGATGGTTCATTAAAGGTTTTCATATATGTATTATATGTGGTATATTTATTGATAAATTAAACTTCAAATGTGAATCGAACCGACCGATACAAAACCTTAGTAATTCAGGGTGTTATTGTTTCAAAAAGGAAATATATTTATTGGATCCTGAAGGGTAGTTTAGTCATTCAACAATTCATTGAAAATGCCTTTTATGGAACAAACCAAACTTTCATACATCCCAAAATTCACACTTATCATATTTTTTCCCTCTATATATATATGAGAGGATGTAGTAGTAATGCATGTCGATTTAATTTTGATCCTCCAATAATTTACAACAAAGGCCTCTTTAACCTCTGAGCTCCTCGATTACATTGTTTTCCACTATTTCAGTGAAACAGGTAATTTAATTCTCATCTTCAGAACCTGTTATATCTATCCAATTTTAATTGATGTTGTGTTTCTATTTTGAAATATATATATATATATATGCACAATGTAGGGATTAAAGTTCGCGTACACAGCAACCTCCCCACACACCCTTGGGTATGTTGTTGATGTTAAATTTTGCAAAGTGAACATCGTTTTCTCTATCGAAAACATGTTGTTTTTGTTTACTAGGTTTGATTCATTTAATATTCACTAGAATAATAAATTTTGAATTCAGTAAATTGAATATGTTGTTATTACTAAATTTAAACATCTCATTTAAATTTCGTATGTGTCTCTCCATTTATAGATAGGATTAAATATAAATTTAACTTTCAACTCTTGCCCATGAGAAATTAAAATTGATCATGATGGACTAGTACCAATGCAGGATTCACATTCAACATTTCCTTTTGGGTAGTATATATCAAATCGGTCTACTGGTTTTGTTGATATATTTTTTCAGGATTCACATATTCAGCATTTACTTTTGGATACGAGCCAGGGATCAATAGGAGCACAATGGATGGACTTCTAGTTCCTGTTGGTGCTCTTATTCAATTTGTGCAAAAGGATATTTAGAATCTTGAACTGGAAACTAATTTGAGCAATGTAACCCACACGTTGCTCAAATTTGTTTCCAGTTCAAGATATTGAATACCCTTTTGCACAAGTTCAACAAGAGCATCAAAAGGAACTAGATTTTTATCCATTGTGCTCTTCTTGATCCTAGCCTCGTGTCCAAAAGTAAAGGTTGAATGTGCGAATCCTGAAAAAATATATCAGCAAACCAATAGACTGATTAGAGGCCAAGATTGAAAAAACTTATAACGGCGACAAAGGCATTTTTGAAGTGTGTTGGAACAAGGAAGGCTGCAAGGTTGCAGCTTATTTCGTAAACAAGAAGGTTTATGTGTTTGATGTGCAATTATAGACATTGAAGAGTACTTCTAAAGGACTCGGGAACTGAAAATTTTTCATTTTAGTTGATTTATGCGCTTATTTGGACATATGGTGTAAGACTTTGTTTGGTATCATGCTTTCTTTCATTGCTTTATCAATCATATATAGGCTCTTTTCAGCTTAATACATAATTAACTTGTCAAGATATTCCATTTAACATTCGATCTAAATCATGCTTCAATTGAACATGCCTAATTTGAATATCTAAATATGATATTTTGACTTGCTTATAAAGTTGGTATCAAGCTTGTTTTTTATGACAAAATATTTATGGGCCAGCAAGCACGAAAAAGTAAAAAAAAATCGTCTAATTACTGTAAATTTGCACCAAAAAGGACTCTAAAAATTTTTGATATTATACGTATTGCTCCAACAACTTCCTACGAAGGATTTCGTAAAGGTTTCGCAAAGAAATAGTTCAAAAATCATATCACCAAAATATTCATGGGTTAACACACACGAAAAACTGAAAAAATCACCTAATTTCTATAAATTGACCTCTAAATTTCCAAAATGGATTCTAAGAAGATTGTGAGATTATATCTATTGTTCCCCCAACTCTTTGTGGAGGGTACTGTAAAGATTTTACAAAGAAATTTTCTGGAAGACATCACCAAAATATTCTAGGGCACACGCGAAAAATTATTTTTTATTCAAATAGTGTCAAATTCCAAATTAAAAGGAAAGGGATGCTTGTATGACATTAGATTCGCTAACTCAATTGTGAAAATCGCTTAATTCCTATACATTGGTTTCTATTTGAGTAAAATAGACTCTAAAAATTGTGAGATTGTACATATTGATCCCTCAAATCCCTACGAAGGTTACATAAAGATTTTGCAAACAAACCGTCTGTAAGTTATATCACCAACATATTTAGGGGCTAACACATACGGAAAATTGAGAGAATCGCCTAATTCCTGTAAATTGGCCCCTTAATATCCAAAATAGACTCTAATAATTGTGATATTGTACATATTGTTCCATCAACTCCCCTTGGAGGTTTCTGTAAATATTTTGCAAAGAAATCATCCATAAGACAAATCAACAAAAAATTCTTGGGCTAACGCACACAATAAAAAAAGGGAAAACACACAAGTACCCTCTCAATCTATGCCGAAATCGAAGAGACACACTTATACTATACTAAGGTCCTATTACCCCTGAACTTATTTTATTAGTAATTTTCTACCCCTTTTCGGCCTACGTGGCACAAGCTTGAAAAAAAAGTCAATCAGCGTTGGCCCACAAGATAATGCCACGTAGGCTGAAAAGGGTAGAAAATTACTTATAAAATAAGTTCAAGGGGTAATAGGACCTTCGTATAGAATAAGTCTGTCTCTGAGATTACGGGCATAGGTTGAGAGGTACTTGTGCATTATCTCTAAAAAAACTATGGAAATCACTCAATTCTTGTAAATTGCCCCCTAAATGCGCAAATGGACTAAAAATTATGAGATTGTATGTATTGTACTGCTCCCTAAATCCCCACGGAGGGTTCTATAAATATTTCACAAAAAAGTCATCTGGAAGCCATATCACCAAAATATTTTTGGGCTAATACACATGAAAAATTGAGATGATCGCCCAATTCTTGTAAATTGCGCCCCTAAAAGCCCAAAATAAACTCTAAAAATTGTGAGACTATATGTTGTCCTCCCAGAACTCCCTACGAAGGGTTCTGTAAAGGTTTCACGAAAAAAATCATTCGGAAGTCATATTACCCAAATATTCTTGGCCTAACACATACAAAAAATTAAAAACAAAATCACTTAATCCCTGTAAATTGGCCCTTGAATGCCCAAAATGGACTCTAAAAATTGTGAGAATGCAGGTATAGCTCCTCAACTCCCTGCATAGGGTTTCATAATGCTTTCCAAAGAAATCGCCCGGAAGCTAAATCACTAAAATATTCATGGGTTTATAAACACTAAAAACTGAGAAAATTGACTAAATCCTATTAATTGGCCCCTAAACGTCTAAAATGGATTCTAATAATTGTGAGACTATACAGATTGCTCCTCCAATTCCCGACAGATGGTACATTAAAGGTTTTCATATATGCATTATATGTAGTATATTTATTGATAAATTAAACTTCAAATGTGAATCGAACCGACCGATACAAAACCTTAGGCGAATCTAGCATATAGCTTAGGTAAAAATGCATCTGCACTTCATGTTTTCATTGATAGGTTTTAATAAGTTCTATCTTGGATCAAAGGAAAGAACAATCACAGTCAGACTCTCCCAAAGAATATGAATAGATAAATTTAACAATTCAAGTCTTGGCAACATAATTTTTATTTAAACCAGGGTGTTATTGTTTTAAGGGAAAAGGGTCTGATATACCCCTAAACTTTGTCATTTAAAGCTGATATACCCCTTGTTATGAAAGTGGCTCATATATACCCCTATTTGTAAACAAATGGCTCACATATACCCTTTTCCTCTAACGGGAAATGAAAAAATAATAATTTTCAATCTAAATTTTTATTTTTTTTTTCTAAAAAATATAATCCCATATGAGTAAATTTAATCATCGTCAAACATATTTTTTTGAATTTTTTTTATTTCAATTACTAATTTATAATTATTATTTTGATAATCAAATTTATTTATGTTTAACTAATATTCTTGTAAAACTTATTGTAGATGACCAAATTTTTTTTTTGAATACGAAATTAAATTACAATACACACAAAAAAATAGTTTAACATTTTTTTCTTTAAACTAAGGAATGATAGGAAAAAATAAAATAAGAATAAGAAACTCAAATAATTATAATAAAAGAAGTCAAAAAATAATTTATGTATGAAAAAAATTAAAATATACCTTGAACTTTTATAGAAGAATCATATATACCACTAAATAATTTTTTTAAAAAAATTATAAGTAATAAATATAAATTTAAAACTAATTATTTAAAATTCCGTTAAATGAAGGGTATATTTGAGCCATTTTGTAACGGCAGGGGTATATGTGAGCCGTTTGTATAACGGTAAGGGTATATATGAGGCACTTTTATAACGAGGGGTGTATCAGCTCCAAATGACAAAGTTGAGGGGTATATCAGACCTTTTTCCCTTGTTTTAAAAAGGAAATATATTTATTGGAGCCTAAGGTAGCTTAGTCATTCAACAATTCATTCAAAATGCCTTTTTTGAAACCTACATAACCTTTCATACATCCCAAAAGATTCACACTTAACAATATTTTTTTGCCTCTATATATATGAGAGGATGGCCTCTTTTAGTATATGCCGTCAACAATTCACAACAATGGCCTCTATTACCTCTGAGTTCCTCATTTTCATTGTTTTACGCTACCTCAGTGAATCAGGTAATTTATATCTATCCAATTTTAATTGATGTTGTGTTTGTATTCTGAAATCCCTATGAATCCGAGTTTGATGACTAAATCCTCTATCTGCACAAAGTAGGGATTAAGGTTTGCATACACACCAACCTCCCCACAAACCCTTGGATATGTTGTTGTTGTTACATGGTTTTAAATTCTGCAAAGTACACATTTTTTCTTTATCGAAAACATGTTGTTATTTACTAGGTTTGATTCATTCATCCACTAGAATAATAAACTTATTACTAAATTTAAACATCTCATTTAAATTTCGTATTTGTATCTCCATTTGTAGATAGGATTAAATATATATTTAACTTTCAAACTCTTGCCTATGAGAAAGTAAATTCGATCATGATGGACTAGTACCGATGCAGAATTCACACATTCAGCATTTACTTTTGGGTAGTATATATCAAATCGGTCTACTAGTTTTGCTAATATATTTTTTCAGCATTCACGTATTCAACATTTTTTGGATACGAGGCTAGGATCAAAAGGAGCATTATGGATGGACATCTAGTTTCTTTTGATGCTCTTATTCAATTTGTGCGGAAGTTTAACAAGAGCATCCAAAGGTACTAGATTTCCATCCACTATACTCTTAATGATCCTAGCCTCGTGTCCAAACGTAAATGCTGAATGTGTGAATCCTGAAAAAATATATCAGCAAAACCAGTAGACTGATTAGAGGCCAAGATTGTAAAAACTTATAACGGCGATTTGGAACAAGGAGGACTGGAAGGTCAAAGCTTGTTTCGCAAACAAGAATGTTTGTGTGTTTGATATGTGATTGTAGACGTTGAGGAGTACTTCAAAAGAACTTGGGAACTGAAAATTTTTCATTTTAGTTAAATTATGCACTTATTTGGACATAAGGTGTAAGACTTTGTATGGGATCTTGCTTTCTTTGATTGTTTTATCAATCATATAGAGGTACTTTTCGACTTAATACATAATTATCTTGTCAAAATATTCCATTTAGACCTTCGATCTAAGTCATGCTTCAATTGAACATGCCTAATTTAAATATCTAAATAGAATATTTTGACTTGTTTAAAAAGTTGGTATCAAGCCTTTTTTTTATGACAGAATATTTATGGACTAGCAACTAAGAAAAACTAAAAAAATTGTCTAATTTCTATAAATTTGCCACAAAATGGACTCTAAAAATTGTGACAGTATATGTATTGCTCCGACAACTTCCTACGGAGGATTTCGTAAAGGTTTCACAAAGAAATAGTTCAAAAGTTATATCACTAAAATATTCATGGGTTAACACACACTAAAAGCTGAAAAAATCACCTAATTTTTATAAATTGACCCCTAAATTTCAAAAATGGATTATAAGAAAATTGTGAGATTGTACCTATTATTCCCCCAACTCCTTGCGGAGAGTACTGCAAAGATTCGACAAACAAATTTTATGGAAGACATATCACCAAAAAATTCTTGGGCATACACGAAAAATTAAGAAAATCCCTTAATTCTTGTAAATTGGCCCCTATATGAGTAAAATATACTCTAAAAATTGTGAGATTGTACGTACTGATCACCATTTCGCAAAGAAATTGTCTCTAAGCCATATCACCAAAATATTATGGATTAACACATACAAAAAATTGAGAGAATCGCCTAATTCCTATAAATTTGCCCCTTAATGTCCAAAATGGACTCTAAAAATTGTGAGACTAAATGTTGTCCTCCCAAACTCCCTATGAAGGGTTCTGTAAAGGTTTCACAAAAAAATCATTTGTAAGTCATATCACCCAAACATTTTTGGCCTAACACATACAAAAAATTAAAAAAAAATCACTTAGTCCCTGTAAATTGGCCCTTGAATGCCCAAAATGGACTCTGAAAATTGTGAGAATGCAGGTTTCGCACCCCAACTCCCTACGGAGAGTTTCATAATGCTTTCCAAACAAATCGCTCGAAAGCTATGTCACTAAAATATTCATGGGTTTATACACACTAAAAATTGAGAAAATTGCCTAAATCCTATTTAGAAACCCCTAAATGTCTAAAATGAATTCTAATTATTGTGAGACTGTACAGACTACTCCAACTCCCTGCAGATGGTTCATTAAAGGTTTGCATATATGTATTGTATGTGGTATATTTATTGATAAACTTTAAATGTGAATCGAAGCGACCGATACAAAACCCTAGGGGAATCTAGCATATAGCTTAGGTAAAAATGCATCCCCACTTGATTTTTACATTGATAGGTTTTAATAAGTTCTATCTTAGCTCGAAGGAAAGAACAATTGAAATCAGACTCTCCCAAAGAATTTGAATAAATAAATTTAAAAATTCAAGTCTTGCCAACATAATTTTTATTTAAATCAGGGTGTTATTGAATAAATAAATTTAAAAATTCAAGTCATTCAACAATTCATTCAAAATGCCTTTTTTGGAACCAACATAACATTTCATACATCCCAAAATTCACTCACCATATTTTTTGCCTTTATATATATGAGAGGATGTAATAGTAATTCAGGGTGTTATTGTTTTAAAAAGGAAATCTATTTATTGGAGCCTGAAGGGTAGTTTAGTCATTCAATAATTCATTAAAAATGCCTTTTTTGGAACCAACATAAGGTTTTCATACATCCCAAACACTTGCCCTAATTTTTTCCTCTATATATATGAGAGGATGGGCACTTTCATTTTAAGCCGCCAACAATTCACAACAATGGCCTCTTTAACCTCTGAGTTCCTCAATTTCATTGTTTTCCGCTATCTCTTTGAATCAGGTAATTTAATTCTCATCTTTAGAACTTGTTATATCTATCCAATTTTAATTGATGTTGTGTTTCTATTCTGAAATTTCCATGAATCCGACTTTGAAAACTGGATCCTCTATCTGCACAAGGTAGGGATTTAGGTTTGCGTACACACCAACCCCTGGATATGTTGTTGTTGTTAGATGATGTTAAATTCTACAAAGTAAACATTTTTTCTCTATCTAAACATGTTGTTGTTGTTAGATGATGTTAAATTCTGCAAAGTAAACATTTTTTCTGTATCAAAAACATGTTGTTGTTAGATGATGTTAAATTCTGCAAAGTAGACATTTTTTCTGTATCGAAAACATGTTGTTGTTGTTAGAAATGTTAAAATTCTGCAGAGTAAACATTTTTTCTGTATCGAAAATATCTTGTTGTTAGAAATGTTAAAATTCAGCAAAGTAGACATTATCGAAAACATGTTGTTGTTGTTAGAAATGTTAAAATTCTGCAAAGTAAACATTTTTTCTGTATCGAAAATATGTTGTTGTTGTTTGCTAGGTTTTACCCACTAGAATAATAAATTTTTGAATTCAGTAAATTGAATGTGTTGTTATTACCAAATTTAAACATCTTATTTAAATTTTATATATGTATCTCCATTTTTAGATAGGATTAAATAAATTTAACTTTCAACTCTTGCCCATGAGGAAGTAAATTTGATCGTGATGGACTAGTACGGATTCAGGATTCACACATTCAGCATTTGCTTTTGGATAGTATATATCTAATCGGTCTACTGGTTTTGGTGATATATTTTTTCAGGATTCAAACATCCAACATTTACTTTTGGATATGAGGCTAGGATCAATAGGAGCACTACGGATGGACATCTAGTTCCTATTAATGCGCTTATTAACCTTGTGCAAAAGGTTATTCAGTACCTTGAGCTGGAAACTAATTTGAGCAATATAAGGCATACATTGCTCAAGTTGGTTTCCAACTCAAGATACTGAAGACCCTTTTGCACAATTTTAATCAGCGCATTGATGGGAACCAGATGACCATCTATTGTGCTCCTATTGAGCCCTGCCTCGTATCCAAAAGTAAATGTTGAATGAATGAATCCTGAAAAAATATATCAGCAAACCAGTAGACTGATTAGAGGCCAAGATTGTAAAAACTTATAACGGCGATGGAGGCATTTTTGAAGTGTGTTGGAACAAAGAAGGCTGCAAGGTTAAAGCTTGTTTCGCAAACAAGGTCTGTGTGTTTGATATGCGATTGTAGACGTTGAGTAGTACTTCAAAAGAACTTGGTAACTGAAATTTTTTCATTTTAGTTAATTTATGCGCTTATTTGGACATATGGTTGGTATCATACTTTCTTTCATTGCTTTATCAATCCTATAGAGGTTTTTTCGGCTTAATACATAATTAACTTGTCAAAATATTCCATTTAGACCTTCGATCTACGTCATGCTTCAATGGGACATGCCTAATTTAAATATCTAAATAGAATAATCTGACTTGGTTATAAAGTTGGTATTAAGCCTGTTTTTTTATGACAGAATATTTATGGGCTAGCAACTAAGAAAAACTAAAAAAATTGTCTAATTTCTGTAAATTTGCCACAAAATGGACTCTAAAAATTGCGACGCTATGTGTATTGCTCCCACAACTTCCTACGGAGGATTTCGTAAAGGTTTCCCAAAGAAATAGTTCGAAAGTCATATCTCTAAAATATTCATGGGTGTTACACACGAAAAATTGAAAAAAAATCACCTAAAATCTATAAATTGACCCCTAAATTTCAAAAATGGATTCTAAGGAAACTGTGAGACTTTACCTATTATTCCCCAACTCCTTGCGGAGTGTACTGTAAGGATTCTACAAAGAAATTTAGTGGAAGACATATCTCCAAAAAATTCTTGGGCATACACAAGAAATTAAGAAAATCGCTTAATTCTTGTAAATTGGTCCCTATATGAGTAAAATAGACTCTAACAATTGTGCGTACTGATCCCCCAACTCCCTATGAAGGGTTCCATAAGGATTTCGCAAAGAAGTCATCTGTAAGTCATATTGCAAAAATATTTATGGACTAATTGAGAGAATCGCCTGATTCTTGTAAATTTGCCCCTTAATGTCCAAAATGGACTCTAATAATTGTAATATTGTGCATATTGTTCCCTTGCCCCTCAACTGATGTTCATATTCATGTCGATTATAGCTAACCATGTGTAACAACACATTAGGTCTGGAGACGCGACTGCTAGAATATGGACAATCGGAGATGGTCCATTTAATTCTACTATCCCAAATGTTTTGGTTTTGAACCATTTGGACAATCGAGCAACTGAGGAAAACAAGGATGTTACATCACTTGACTGGAATGTGAGTTTTTTATACTGCTTGTTTTGGGGTAACTTTCGTTGATCTATACTTTTCTGGTGGACTTTCTAAAATTGGACTGCATTGCTTGTAGTTACATCTTTAATTTTCTTGTTATTATTTGATCTTGTTTATGACTTTTTCTTGTACAGAGAGAGGGTACCCTGCTTGCGACAGGTTCTTACGATGGCCAAGCAAGAATCTGGAAACGATCTGGTAAGGGGCATGTAGGAAAAACTTGTTTTGAAGATTGAATGTATAAATTATCAGTGTTTTTTGTGTCTTGTTTTCTCTTACTGAATTTTCATACAGGGGAATTGGCTAGTACTCTTAACAAACATAAAGGGCCAATCATGTCGTTGAAGTGGAACAAGAAAGGTAATTATCTCCTTAGCGGTAGTATTGATACAACTGCCGTTGTTTGGAATGTGAAGTCCGGAGAATCAAAGCAGCAATTTGGATTTCATTCAGGTGTTCTGTTGCCTCAATGATTCTTTATAATTTACCTCATATCTGAGCAAGGATAGATTTTGTTTTGTTTTGTTTTGCTTATGTTCATACGACCCCATGTAGGTCAATTGCTTGATGTTGCTTGGCGAAACAATGATTCTTCGCGACCAGCTCCGCTGATAGCATGATATATGTTTGTAAAGTTGGAGAGAACAAACCAGTCAAAAAGTTCTCAGGACATCAGGTGACGACTGAAGCTTAGCACGTTATGCTTGATTCGAACATTGATGTATCCATTGGGAATAGTCTTAAGGGTTGTTTACTTTGCCATTGCAGAATGAAATCAATGCTATCGATTGGGACCCCTCAGGTTCTTTGCTGGCTTCATGCTCTGATGATACCACAGTTAAGGTATTTCCTATCTTGTCCTTCTAAAGGTTAGGCGCATGTCACATTTCGAACCGTGAAGCATACATAAGCTTGGTATTTTTTAAATGGGATAAGGTAGAGAGGCGGTGCGGTGTGCCACTGGCCCTCGAGGGTTTTGTCAATAATTTATTGTTTTTGTGCAGATATGGAGCATGAAACAGGATGTCTGCTTGCATGATTTCCGAGAACATAGCAAAGTATCTATTTTTTGTTCTTTATTTTTCTTTGTTGATTCATTTAATCAAATCAGACATCAACTGCTGACTGTTATGTTTTTGTTAGGAGATATATACCATCAAATGGAGTCCAACTGGAGCTGGTACAAGCAATCCGAATCAACAGTTGTTGCTGGCAAGGTATGCTATCTATTGCTACGGTCATATTTACAGTATTATTTCACATGTGGTGGTAGCACAAGGTTCCTGATTGAGCTTATTGGTTTTGTTTTATTGTGTGTCTGTGTAGTGCTTCATTTGACACTACCGTGAAGCTATGGGATGTTCACCAAGGGCGTCTTCTTCACAGCTTCAACGGTCACAGGTAACGGATGTTAACTTATTATGTCTACTTGGAACGGACACAGGAGATAGTAAGGCACTCTTAATAAATTTACACTTATTTAACTGTCAAATGGTAGGCTCGAGTATTATGGGGTTTGATTACTAGTACTCAGTTGAACTATCAATATGTGTACGTGTGTATCTTTCTTTTAGTTCATCAAATCTTTGTATCGTTCTTGTTTAATGTTTTTGGTTATTACTAAGTAGGTTCTGTTCCATTTTTGAATTCAGGGAACCTGTTTACTCTATTGCATTTAGTCCGGATTGTGAGTACTTGGCAAGTGGATCAGTGGACAAATGCATGAATATATGGTCGGTGAAGGAGGCCAAGCTTGAAAGAACGTACGATGGTGATGGCGGCATTTTTGAAGTGTGTTGGAACAAGGAAGGCAACAAGGTTGCAGCTTGTTCCGCAAACCGTGTGTAATAACACGTTAGGTCTGTGTCTTTGATCTGCGATTGTAGATCAAGTTTAGGAAGCGATGTGAAACTCTGCCATTTAGATAACCTTTTTGTTGGTTTCATGTAGTGTCGGTTACCCAGATTGGGACCCGACTAAATCATTATGGCATTGATCTAAACTTAAAGGATTGTTTAATCTGGTTTGCAAACATGTTATGTTGGATTATAATATATAGTATCTTACTTTAGTTTCATGCATGTTCCTATCTTCTATATCTTTAATTTATATGAACAGAAATAAAGAAAACAAATGAAAACATAAGCAGAAGTCTTTTTTTCAAAATTTAAATTGAATATGTCTAATTAAAATTCTTTATAGAAGTTGAGGTGTTCAATTAAAATAAAACTTAGTTCGAGTGTCTTAATAAATATCTTGACAAATTGAACAAGTTGACTATGTGTTTATCCTTCTTTTTCTAACCCAACAATAAGAACATTATAAAATAAAAAAAGTTTTGCCGTAGGCACGTAGTCATTTTGCCATATATAGTTACCTAATACTTGTTGTTGATAGAAGGATAACAGGTATTTCCTGAAATTAGTTGAGATGTGTACAAGTTAACACTTTTGTCGTTTCTTTTCTTTCTGTTACTTCGAAAGTGGCTACTTCTGTTTCAGCCACTCGAATTTTTGATATTCCTTTTTATTTCTCATTAAACGAATGGCATCACTACAATTATTTTTAAAAACAATGGAAATCTCTTAATTCTTGTAAATTGCCCCCTAAATGCACAAAATGGACTCTAAAAATTATGAGATTGTATGTGCTGCTCCCTAAATCTCTATGGAGGGTTCTTTACAGATTTCACAAAGAAGTCATCTGGAAGTCATACACCAAAATATTTTTGGGCTAATACACATGAAATATTGAGATAATCGTCAAATTCTTGTAAATTGCTCCCCTAAATGCCCAAAATAAACTCTAAAAATTGTGAGACTGTATGTTGTCCTCCCCGAACTCCCTACGAAGGGTTCTGTAAAAGTTTCAAAAAAAAATCATTTGAAAGTCATATCTCCAAAATATTCTTAGGCTAACACATACAAAAAAGAAAATCACTGAATCCTGTAAATTTGCCCCTGAATGCATAAAATGAACTATAAAAATTGTGAGAATGTATGTATTGCTCCCCAAATCTCTAGAGAGGGTTTCATAATGCTTTCAAAAGAAATATTCGAAAGCAATATCACTAAAACATTCATGCGCTTATACACACTAAAAACTGAGAAAATTGACTAAATCCTATTAATTGGCCCCTAAATGTCTAAAATGGACTCAAATAATTGTGATATTGTACATATTGTTCCCTCTACTCCCCATGTAGGGTTCTGTAAAGATTTCGTAAAGAAATCATCCGGAAGACAAATCACAAAATATTCATGATCTAATACACAGAAGAAAAAAAACTATAGAAACCGCTTAGTTCCTGTAAATTGCCCCTCTAAATGCGCAAAATGGACTCTAAAAATTATGAGATTGTACGTACTGCTCCCTAAATCTCTACGGAGGGTTCTATAAAAATTTCACAAAGAAGTCATCTGGAAGCCATATCACCAAAATATTTTTGGGCTAATACACATGAAAAATTGAGATAATTGTCAAATTCTTGTAAATTGCCCTCCTAAATGCCCAAAATAAACTCTATAAATTGTGAGACTATATGTTGTCCTCCCAAACTCCCTACGAAGGGTTCTATAAAGGTTTCACAAAAAAAAAGCATTCGGAAGTCTTATTTCCCAAATATTCTTGGCCTAACACATACAAAAATAATTTTAAAAAATCACTTAATCCTTGTAAATTGGCCCTTGAATGCCCAAAATAGACTCTAAAAATTGTGAGAATGCAGGTATTGCTCCTCAACTCTCTACGGAAAGTTTCATAATGCTTTCCAAAGAAATCGCTCGAAAGCTATGTCACTATAATATTCATGGGCTTATACACACTAAAAATTGAGAAAATCGCCTAAATCCTATTAGTTAGTTCCTAAATGTCTAAAATGGATTCTAATAATTGTGAGACGTACAGATTGCTCCTCCAACTCCCTACATATGGTTCATTAAAGGTTTTCATATATGTATTATATGTAGTATATTTATTGATAAACTTTAAATGTGAAACGAACCAATCGATATAAAACACTAGGCGAATATAGTATATAGCTTACATAAAAATGCATCCGCTCTTGATGTATACATTAATAGGTTTTAATAAAAAAAAAATTTATCTTAGCTCGAAGGAAAGAACAATCAAAATCAAACCCTCCAAAGAATATGATTAAATAAATTTAATAATTCAACTCTTGGCAATGTAATTCTATTTAAACCAGGGTGTTATTGTTTTAAAAAGGAAATCTATTTATTGGAGCCTGAAGGTTAGTTTAGTCATTCAACAATTCATTGAAAATGCCTTTTATGGAACAAACCAAACTTTCATACATCCCAAAATTCACACTTATCAAATTTTTCCCTCTATATATATATGAGAGGATGTAGTAGTAATGCATGTCGATTTAATTTTGATCCTCCAACAATTTACAACAAAGGCCTCTTTAACCTCTGAGCTCCTCAATTACATTGTTTTCCACTATTTCAGTGAAACAGGTAATTTAATTCTCATCTTCAGAACCTGTTATATCTATCCAATTTTAATTGATGTTGTGTTTCTATTTAGAAATATATATATATATATATGCACAATGTAGGGATTAAAGTTCGCGTACACAACAACCTCCCCACACACCCATGGGTATGTTGTTGATGTTAAATTTTGCAAAGTGAACATCGTTTTCTCTATCGAAAACATGTTGTTTTTGTTTACTAGGTTTGATTCATTTAATATTCACTAGAATAATAAATTTTGAATTCAGTAAATTGAACATGTTGTTATTACTAAATTTAAACATCTCATTTAAATTTCGTATGTGTCTCTCCATTTATAGATAGGATTAAATATAAATTTAACTTTCAACTCTTGCCCATGAGAAATTAAAATTGATCATGATGGACTAGTACCAATGCAGGATTCACATTCAACATTTCCTTTTGGGTAGTATATATCAAATCGGTCTACTGGTTTTGTTGATATATTTTTTCAGGATTCACATATTCAGCATTTACTTTTGGATACGAGCCAGGGATCAATAGGAGCACAATGGATGGACTTCTAGTTCCTGTTGGTGCTCTTATTCAATTTGTGCAAAAGGGTATTTAGAATCTTGAACTGGAAACTAATTTGAGCAATGTAACCCACACGTTGCTCAAATTTGTTTCCAGTTCAAGATATTGAATACCCTTTTGCACAAGTTCAACAAGAGCATCAAAAGGAACTAGATTTTTATCCATTGTGCTCTTATTGATCCTAGCCTGGTGTCCAAAAGTAAAGGTTGAATGTGCGAATCCTGAAAAAATATATCAGCAAACCAATAGACTGATTAGAGGCCAAGATTGAAAAAACTTATAACGGCGACAAAGGAATTTTTGAAGTGTGTTGAAACAAGGAAGGCTGCAAGGTTGCAGCTTATTTCGTAAACAAGAAGGTTTATGTGTTTGATGTGCGATTATAGACGTTGAAGAGTACTTCTAAAGGACTCGGGAACTGAAAATTTTTCATTTTAGTTGATTTATGCGCTTATTTGGACATATGGTGTAAGACTTTGTTTGGTATCATGCTTTCTTTAATTGCTTTATCAATCATATATAGGCTCTTTTCTGCTTAATACATAATTAACTTGTAAAAATATTCCATTTAACCTTCGATCTAAATCATGCTTCAATTGAACATGCCTAATTTGAATATCTAAATATGATATTTTGACTTGCTTATAAAGTTGGTATCAAGCTTGTTTTTTATGACAAAATATTTATGGGCCAGCAACCACGAAAAAGTAAAAAAAATCGTCTAATTACTGTAAATTTGCACCAAAAAGGACTCTAAAAATTTTCGATATTATACGTATTGCTCCAACAACTTCCTACGAAGGATTTCGTAAAGGTTTCGCAAAGAAATAGTTCGAAAATCATATCACCAAAATATTCATGGGTTAACACACACGAAAAACTGAAAAGATCACCTAATTTCTATAAAGCGACCTCTAAATTTCCAAAATGGATTCTAAGAAAAATGTGAGATTCTATCTATTGTTCCCCCAACTCCTTGTGGAGGGTACTGTAAAGATTTTACAAAGAAATTTTCTGGAAGACATATCACCAAAATATTCTAGGGCACACGCGAAAAATTATTTTTTATTCAAATAGTGTCAAATTCCAAATTAAAAGGAAAGGGATGCTTGTATGCACATTAGATTCGCTAACTCAATTGTGAAAATCGCTTAATTCCTATACATTGGCCTCTATTTGAGTAAAATAGACTCTAAAAACATATTGATCCCTCAAATCCCTACGAAGGGTTAGATAAAGATTTCGTAAAAAAACCGTCTGTAAGTTATATCACCAACATATTTAGGGTTAACACATACAAAAAATTGAGAGAATCGCCTAATTCATGTAAATTGGCCCCTTAATTTCCAAAATAGACTCTAATAATTGTGATATTGTACATATTGTTCCATCAACTCCCCATGGAGGTTTCTGTAAATATTTTGCAAAGAAATCATCCAGAAGACAAATCAACAAAAAATTCTTGGGCTAATGCACACAATAAAAAAAGGGAAACCGCACAAGTACCCTCTCAATCTATGCAGAAATCGCAGAGACACACTTATACTATATAAAGGTCATATTACCCCCTGAACTTATTTTATTAGTAATTTTTTACCTCTTTTCGGCCTACGTGGCACTAGCTTGAAAAAAAAGTCAACCAGCGTTGTGCCCACAGGATAATGCCATGTAGGCCAAAAAGGGTAGAAAATTACTTGAAAAATAAGTTCAAGGGGGTAATAGGACCTTCGTATAGAATAAGTCTGTCTCTGAGATTTCGGGCATAGGTTGAGAGATACTTGTGCATTATCTCTAAAAAAACTATGGAAATCGCTTAATTCTTGTAAATTGTCCCCTAAATGCGCAAAATGGACTCTAAAAATTATGAGATTGTGTGTACTTCTTCCTAAATCCCCACAGAGGGTTCTATAAATATTTCACAAAAAATTCATCTAGAAGCCATATCACCAAAATATTATTGGGCTAATACACATGAAAAATTGAGATGATCGCCCAATTCTTGTAAATTGCCCCCCTAAAAGCCCAAAATAAACTCTAAAAATTGTGAGACTATATGTTGTCCTCCCAGAACTCCCTACGAAGGGTTTTGTAAAGGTTTCACAAAAAAAAACATTCGGAAGTCATATAACCCAAATATTCTTGGCCTAACACATACAAAAAATTAAAAACAAAATCACTTAATCCCTGTAAATTGGCCCTTGAATGCCCAAAATGGACTCTAAAAATTGTGAGAATGCCGGTATTGCTCCTCAACTCCCTACATAGGGTTTCATAATGCTTTCCAAAGAAATCGCCCGGAAGCTATATCACTAAAATATTCATGGGTTTATAAACACTAAAAACTGAGAAAATTGACTAAATCCTATTAATTGGCTCCTAAATGTCTAAAATGGATTCTAATAACTGTGAGACTATACAGATTGCTCCTCCAATTCCCTACAGATGGTACATTAAAGGTTTTCATATATGCATTATATGTAGTATATTTATTGATAAATTAAACTTCAAATGTGAATCGAACCGACCGATACAAAACCTTAGGCGAATCTAGCATATAGCTTAGGTAAAAATGCATCTGCACTTGATGTTTTCATTGATAGGTTTTGATAAGTTCTATCTTGGATCAAAGGAAAGAACAATCACAATCAGACTCTCCCAAAGAATATGAATAAATAAATTTAACAATTCAAGTCTTGGCAACATAATTTTTATTTAAACAAGGGTGTTATTGTTTTAAAAAGGGTTATTGTTTTAAAAAGGAAATCTATTTTGGAGCTTGAAGGGTAGTTTAGTCATTCAATAATTCATTAAAAATGCCTTTTTGGAACCAACATAAGGTTTTCATACATCCCAAAAAATTCACACTTACCCTAATTTTTTCCTCTATATATATGAGAGGATGGCCACTTTCATTTTAAGCCGCCAACAATTCACAACAATGGCCTCTTTAACGTCTGAGTTCCTCAATTTCATTGTTTTCCGCTATCTCTTTGAATCAGGTAATTTAATTCTCATCTTTAGAACTTGTTATATCTATCCAATTTTAATTGATGTTGTGTTTCTATTCTGAAATTCCCATGAATCCGAGTTTGAAAACTAATTCCTCTATCTACACAAGGTAGGGATTTAGGTTTGCGTACACACCAACCCCTGGATATGTTGTTGTTGTTAGATGCTGTTAAATTCTTCAAAGTAAACATTTTTTCTCTATCTAAACATGTTGTTGTTGTTAGATGATGTTAAATTCTGCAAAGTAAACATTTTTTCTGTATCGAAAACATGTTGTTGTTGTTAGAAATGTTAAAATTCTGCAAAGTAAATATTTTTTCTGTATCAAAAATATGTTGTTGTTGTTTGCTAGGTTTTATCCACTAGAATAATAAATTTTTTTCAGTAAATTGAATGTGTTGTTATTACCAAATTTAAACATCTCATTTAATTTTGATATATGTATCTCCATTTTTAGATAGGATTAAATAAATTTAACTTTCAACTCTTGCCCATGAGGAAGTAAATTTGATCGTGATGGACTAGTACGAATTCAGGATTCACACATTCAGCATTTGCTTTTGGATAGTATATATCTAATCGGTCTACTGGTTTTGGTGATATATTTTTTCAGGATTCAAACATCCAACATTTACTTTTGGATATGAGGCTAGGATCAATAGGAGCACTACGGATGGACATCTAGTTCCTATTAATGCGCTGATTAACCTTGTGCAAAAGGTTATTCAGTACCTTGAGCTGGAAACTAATTTGAGCAATGTAAGGCATACATTGCTCATGTTGGTTTCCAACTCAAGATACTGAAGACCCTTTTGCACAATTTTAATCAGTGCATTGATGGGAACCAGATGACCATCTATTGTGCTCCTATTGAGCCCTGCCTCGTATCCAAAAGTAAATGTTGAATGAATGAATCCTGAAAAAATATATCAGCAAACCAGTAGACTGATTAGAGGCCAAGATTGTAAAAACTTATAACGGCGATGGAGGCATTTTTGAAGTGTGTTGGAACAAAGAAGGCTGCAAGGTTAAAGCTTGTTTCGCAAACAAGGTCTGTGTGTTTGATATGCGATTGTAGACGTTGAGTAGTACTTCAAAAGAACTTGGTAACTGAAATTTTTTCATTTTAGTTAATTTATGCGCTTATTTGGACATATGGTTGGTATCATACTTTCTTTCATTGCTTTATCAATCCTATAGAGGTTTTTTCGGCTTAATACATAATTAACTTGTCAAAATATTCCATTTAGACCTTCGATCTACGTCATGCTTCAATGGGACATGCCTAATTTAAATATCTAAATAGAATAATCTGACTTGGTTATAAAGTTGGTATTAAGCCTGTTTTTTTATGACAGAATATTTATGAGCTAGCAACTAAAAAAAACTAAAAAAATTGTCTAATTTCTGTAAATTTGCCACAAAATGGACTCTAAAAATTGCGACACTATGTGTATTGCTCCCACGACTTCCTAAGGAGGATTTCGTAAAGGTTTCACAAAGAAATAGTTTGAAAGTCATATCACTAAAATATTCATGGATGTTACACACGAAAAACTGAAAAAATCACCTAATTTCTATAAATTGACCCCTAAATTTCAAAAATGGTTTCTAAGAAAACTGTGAGATTTTACCTATTATTCCCCAACTCCTTGCGGAGTGTAATGTAAAGATTCTACAAAGAAATTTAGTGGAAGACATATCTCCAAAAAATTCTTGGGCATACACAAGAAATTAAGAAAAACGCTTAATTCTTGTAAATTGGTCCCTATATGAGTAAAATAGACTCTAAAAATTGTGCGTACTGATCCCCCAACTCCCTATGAAGGGTTCCATAAGGATTTCGCAAAGAAATCGTCTGTAAGTCATATCGCAAAAATATTTATGGACTAATTGAGAGAATCGCCTAATTCTTGTAAATTTGCCCCTTAATGTCCAAAATGGACTCTAATAATTGTAATATTGTGCATATTGTTCCCTTGACTCCCAATGAAGGGTTCTGTAAATATTTCGTAAAGAAATCATTCGGAAGACATATCACCAAATATTCATGAGCTAATACACAGAAACTATGGAAATCGCTTAATTCCTGCAAATTACCCCTCTAAATACGCAAAATAGACTCTACAAATTATGAGATTGTACGTACTGCTCGCTAAATCTCTATGGAGGGTTTTATAAAGATTTCACAAAGAAGTCATCTGGAAGACATATCACCAAAAAATATATGGGCTAATACACATGAAAAATTGTGATAATCGTCAAATTCTTGTAAATTGACCCCTGAAAAGAACTCTAAAAATTGTGAGACTGTATGTTGTCCTCCCCGAACTCCCTACGAAGGGTTCTGTAAAAGTTTCACAAAAAAATCATTTGAAAGTCATGTCTCCAATATATTCTTCGGCTAACACATACAAAAAAAAATTAAAAATCACTGAATCCTGTAAATTTGCCACTGAATGCACAAAATGAACTATAAAAATTGTGAGAATGTATGTATTGCTCCCCAACTCCCTAGAGAGGGTTTCATAATGATTTCCAAAGAAATCGTTCGAAAGAAATATCACTAAAATATTCATGGGTTTATACACATTAAAAACTCATAGAATTGCCTAAATCCTATTAAAAAACCCCTAAATGTCTAAAATGGATTCTAATTATTGTGAGACTGTACAGACTACTCCTCCAACTCCCTGCAGATGGTTCATTAAAGGTTTTCATATATGTATTATATGTGGTATATTTATTGTTAAACTTTAAATGTGAATCGAACCGACCGATACAAAACCCAACTAGCATATAGCTTAGGTAAAAATGCATCCGCACTTGATTTTTACATTGATAGGTTTTAATAAGTTCTATCTTATCTCGAAGGAAAGAACAATTGAAATCAGACTCTCCCAAAGAATATGAATAAATAAATTTAACAATACAAGTCTTGGCAAAATAATTTTTATTTAAGTTAGGGTGTTATTGAATAAATAAATTTAAAAATTCAAGTCATTCAACAATTCATTCAAAATGCCTTTTTTTGGAACCAACATAACATTTCATACATCCCAAAATTCACTCACCATATTTTTTGCCTTTATATATATGAGAGGATGTAATAGTAATTCAGGGTGTTATTGTTTTAAAAAGGAAATCTATTTATTGGAGCCTGAAGGGTAGTTTAGTCATTCAACAATTCATTGAAAATGCCTTTTTTGGAACCAACATAACGTTTTAATACATCCCCAAAAATTCACACTTACCCTAATTTTTGCCTCTATATATATGAGAGGATGGCCACTTTCATTTTAAGCCGCCGACAATTCACAACAATGGCCTCTTTAACCTCTGAGTTCCTCAATTTCATTGTTTTACGCTACCTGAGTGAACAGGTAATTAAATTCTCATCTTCAGAATCTGTTATATCTTATCCAATTTTAATTGATGTTGTGTTTCAATTCTGATATCCCCATGAATCCGAGTTTGAAAAGTGGATCCTCTATCTGCACAAGGTAGGGATTTAGGTTTGCGTATACACCAACCTTGGGTATGTTGTTGTTGTTGGTAGATGATGTTAAATTCCGCAAAGTTAATCTTTTTTCTGTATCGAAAACATGTTGTTGTTGTTTGCTGGGTTTGATCCATTCATCCACTAGAATAATAATTTTGAATTCAGTAAATTGAATGTGTTGTTATTACAAAATTTATACATCTCACTTAAATTTTATATTTGTATCTCCATTTTTAGATAGGATTAAATAAATTTAACTTTCAACTCTTGCCCATGAGGAAGTAAATTTAATCGTGATGGACTAGTACCGATTCAGGATTCACACATTCAGCATTTGCTTTTGGATAGTATATATCTAATCGGTCTACTGGTTTTGGTGATATATTTTTTCAGGATTCAAACATCCAACATTTACTTTTGGATACAAGGCTAGGATCAATAGGAGCACTACGGATGGACATCTAGTTCCTATTAATGCGCTGATTAACCTTGTGCAAAAGGTTATTCAGTACCTTGAGCTGGAAACTAATTTGAGCAATGTAAGGCATACATTGCTCAAGTTGGTTTCCAACTCAAGATACTGAAGACCCTTTTGCACAATTTTAATCAGCGCATTGATGGGAACCAGATGACCATCTATTGTGCTCCTATTGAGCCCTGCCTCGTATCCAAAAGTAAATGTTGAATGAGTGAATCCTGAAAAAATTTATCAGCAAACCATTAGACTGATTAGAGGCCAAGATTGTAAAAACTTATAACGGCGATGGAGGCATTTTTGAAGTGTGTTGGAACAAAGAAGGCGCAAACAAGGTCTGTGTGTTTGATATGCGATTGTAGACGTTGAGGAGTACTTCAAAAGAACTTGGGAACTGAAATTTTTTCATTTTAGTTAATTTATGCGCTTATTTGGACATATGGTTGGTATCATACTTTCTTTCATTGCTTTATCAATCCTATAGAGGTTTTTTCGGCTTAATACATAATTAACTTGTCAAAATATTCCATTTAGACCTTCGATCTACGTCATGCTTCAATGGAACATGCCTAATTTAAATATCTAAATAGAATAATCTGACTTGGTTATAAAGTTGGTATTAAGCCTGTTTTTTTATGACAGAATATTTATGGGCTAGCAACTAAGAAAACGTAAAAAAAATTGTTTAATTTCTGTAAATTTTCCACAAAATGGACTCTAAAAACTGCGACACAATGTGTATTGCTCCCACAACTTCCTACGGAGGATTTCGTAAAGGTTTCACAAAGAAATAGTTCAAAAGTCATATCACTAAAATATTCATGGATGTTACACACGAAAAAACTGAAAAAATCACCTAATTTCTATAAATTGACCCCTAAATTTCAAATATGATTCTAAGAAAACTGTGACATTTTACCTATTATTCCCCAACTCCTTGTAGAGTGTACTGTAAAGATTCTACAAAGAAATTTAGTGGAAGACATATCTCCAAAAAATTCTTGGGCATACACAAGAAATTAAGAAAATCGCTTAATTCTTGTAAATTGGCCCCTATATTAGTAAAATAGACTCTAAAAATTGTGAGATTGTACGTACTGATCCCCCAACTCCCTATGAAGATTTCCATAAAGATTTCGCAAAGAAATCGTCTGTAAGTCATATCGCACTTTTATAGAACCAATAATAGAGCTCATTATATGGCCCCCCATTAAATAATTTAATGTCATCTACCAAAATATTTATGGACTAATTGAGAGAATCGCCTAATTCTTGTAAATTTGCCCCTTAATGTCCAAATTGGACTCTAATAATTGTAATATTGTACATATTGTCCCCTTGACTCCCAATGAAGGTTTCTGTAAATATTTCTTAAAGAAATCATCCGGAAGACAAATCACAAAATATTCATTAGCTAATACACACAAAAAAAAACTATGGTAATCGCTTAGTTCCTGTAAATTGCCCCTCTTAATGGACTCTAAAAATTATGAGATTGTGCGTACTGCTCCCTAAATCTCTACGGAGGGTTCTATAAAGATTTCACAAAGAAGTCATCTGGAAGACATATCACCAAAATATTTTTGGGCTATACACATGAAAAATTGTGATAATCGTCAAATTCTTGTAAATTGACCCCCGAAATGCCCAAAATAAACTCTAAAAATTGTGAGACTGTATGTTGTCCTCCCCAAACTTCCTACTAAGGATTCTACAAAGGTTTCACAAAAAAATCATTTGAAAGTCATATCACCCAAATATTCTTGGCTTAACACACACAAAAATAATTTTAAAAAAATCACTTAATCCCTGTAAATTGGCCCTTAAATGCCCAAAATAGACTCTAAAAATTGTGAGAATGCAGGTATTGCTCCTCAACTCTCTACGGAGAGTTTCATAATGCTTTCCAAAGAAATCGCTCGAAAGCTATGTCACTATAATATTCATGGGCTTATACACACTAAAAATTGAGAAAATCGCCTAAATCTTTTAATTGGTTCCTAAATGTCTAAAATGGATTCTAAATATTGTGAGACTGTACAGATTGCTCCTCCAACTCCCTACAGATTGTTCATTAAAGGTTTTCATATATGTATTATATGTAGTATATTTATTGATAAACTTTAAATGTGAAACGACGATACAAAACACTAGGCGAAAATAGTATATAGCTTACATAAAAATGCATCCGCTCTTGATGTATACATTAATAGGTTTTAATAAAAAAAATTATCTTAGCTCGAAGGAAAGAACAATCAAAATCAAACCCTCCAAAGAATATGATTAAATAAATTTAACAATTCAACTCTTGGCAATGTAATTCTATTTAAACCAGGGTGTTATTGTTTTAAAAAGGAAATATATTTATTGGATCCTGAAGGGTAGTTTAGTCATTCAACAATTCATTGAAAATGGCTTTTATGGAACAAACCAAACTTTCATACATTCCAAAATTCACACTTATCATATTTTTTCCCTCTATATATATATGAGAGGATGTAGTAGTAATGCATGTCGATTTTAATTTTGATCCTCCAACAATTTACAACAAAGGCCTCTTTAACCTCTGAGCTCCTCGATTACATTGTTTTCCACTATTTCAGTGAAACATGTAATTTAATTCTCATCTTCAGAACCTGTTATATCTATCCAATTTTAATTGATGTTGTGTTTCTATTTTGAATCCGAGTTTGAAAACTGGATCCTATATATATATATATATGCACAAGGTAGGGATTAAAGTTCGCGTACACAGCAACCTCCCCACACACCCTTGGGTATGTTGTTGATGTTAAACTTTGCAAAGTGAACATCGTTTTCTCTATCGAAAACATGTTGTTTTTGTTTACTAGGTTTGATTCATTTAATATTCACTAGAATAATAAATTTTAAATTCAGTAAATTGAATATGTTGTTATTACTAAATTTAAACATCTCATTTAAATTTCGTATTTGTCTCTCCATTTATAGATAGGATTAAATATAAATTTAACTTTCAACTCTTGCCCATGAGAAATTAAAATTGATCATGATGGACTGGTACCAATGCAGGATTCACATTCAACATTTCCTTTTGGGTAGTATATATCAAATCGGTCTACTGGTTTTGTTGATATATTTGTTCAGGATTCACATATTCAGCATTTACTTTTGGATACGAGTCAGGGATCAATAGGAGCACAATGGATGGACTTCTAGTTCCTCTTGGTGCTCTTATTCAATTTGTGGAAAAGGGTATTTAGAATCTTGAACTGGAAACTGATTTGAGCAATGTAACCCACACGTTGCTCAAATTTGTTTCCAGTTCAAGATATTGAATACCCTTTTGCACAAGTTCAACAAGAGCATCAAAAGGAACTAGATTTTTATCCATTGTGCTCTTATTGATCCTAGCCTCGTGTCCAAAAGTAAAGGTTGAATGTGCTAATCCTGAAAAAATATATCAGCAAACCAATGGACTGATTAGAGGCCAAGATTGAAAAAACTTATAACGGCGACAAAGGCATTTTTGAAGTGTGTTGGAACAAGGAAGGCTGCAAGGTTGCAGCTTATTTCGCAAACAAGAAGGTTTATGTGTTTGATGTGCGATTATAGACGTTGAAGAGTACTTCTAAAGGACTCGGGAACTGAAAAATTTTCATTTTAGTTGATTTATGCGCTTATTTGGACATATGGTGTAAGACTTTGTTTGGTATCATGCTTTCTTTCATTGCTTTATCAATCATATATAGGCTCTTTTCAGCTTAATACATAATTAACTTGTCAAAATATTCCATTTAACCTTCGATCTAAATCATGCTTCAATTGAACATGCCTAATTTGAATATCTAAATATAATATTTTGACTTGCTTATAAAGTTGGTATCAAGCTTGTTTTTTATGACAAAATATTTATGGGCCAGCAACCACGAAAAAGTAAAAAAAATCGTCTAATTACTGTAAATTTGCACCAAAAAGGACTCTAAAAATTTTCGATATTATACGTATTGCTCCAACAACTTCCTACGAAGGATTTCGTAAAGGTTTCGCAAAGAAATAGTTCGAAAATCATATCACCAAAATATTCATGGGTTAACACACACGAAAAACTGAAAAGATCACCTAATTTCTATAAATTGACCTCTAAATTTCCAAAATGGATTCTAAGAAAATTGTGAGATTATATCTATTGTTCCCCCAACTCCTTGTGGAGGGTACTGTAAAGATTTTACAAAGAAATTTTCTGGAAGACATATCACCAAAATATTCTAGCGCGCACACGAAAAATTATTTTTTATTCAAATAGTGTCAAATTCCAAAATAAAAGGAAAGGGATGCTTGTATGCACATTAGATTCGCTAACTCAATTGTGAAAATCGCTTAATTCCTATACATTGGCCTCTATTTGAGTAAAATAGACTCTAAAAATTGTGAGATTGTACATATTGATCCCTCAAATCCCTACGAAGGGTTACATAAAGATTTCGCAAAGAAACCGTCTGTAAGTTATATCACCAACATATTTAGGGGCTAACACATACAAAAAATTGAGAGAATCGCCTAATTCCTGTAAATTGGCCCCTTAATATCCAAAATAGACTCTAATAATTGTGATATTGTACATATTGTTCCATCAACTCCCCATGGAGGTTTCTGTAAATATTTTGCAAAGAAATCATCCAGAAGACAAATCAACAAAAAATTCTTGGGCTAACGCACACAATAAAAAAAGGGAAAACGCACAAGTACTCTCTCAATCTATGCCGAAATCGCAGAGACACACTTATACTATACTAAGGTCCTATTACCCCCTGAACTTATTTTATTAGTAATTTTCTACCCCTTTTCGGCCTACGTGGCACTAACTTGAAAAAAAAGTAAACCAGCGTTGGGCCCACAAGATAATGCCACGTAAGCCGAAAAGGGTAGAAAATTACTTATAAAATAAGTTCAAGGGGGGTAATAGGACCTTCGTATAGAATAAGTCTGTCTCTGAGATTTCGGGCATAGGTTGAGAGGTACTTGTGCATTATCCCTAAAAAAACTATGGAAATCGCTTAATTCTTATAAATTGCCCCCTAAATGCGCAAAATGGACTCTAAAAATTATGAGATTGTGTGTACTTCTCCCTAAATCCCCACAGAGGGTTCTATAAATATTTCACAAAAAAGTCATCTAGAAGCCATATCACCAAAATATTTTTGGGCTAATACACATGAAAAATTGAGATAATCGCCCAATTCTTGTAAATTGCCCCCCTAAAAGCCCAAAATAAACTCTAAAAATTGTGAGAATGCAGGTATTGCTCCTCAACTCCCTACATAGGGTTTCATAATGCTTTCCAAAGAAATCGCCCGTGAAGCTATATCACTAAAATATTCATGGGTTTATAAACACTAAAAACTGAGAAAATTGACTAAATCCTATTAATTGGCCCCTAAATGTCTAAAATGGATTCTAATAATTATGAGATTGTACAGACTACTCCTCCAACTCCCTACAGATGGTTCATCAAAGATTTTCATATATGTATTATATGTATTATATTTTTTTATTAACTTTAAATGTGAATAGAACAGACCGATACAAAACCCTAGGCGAATCTAGCATATAGCTTAGGTAAAAATGCATCCGCACTTGATTTTTACTTTGATTGGTTTTAATAAGTTCTATCTTAGCTCGAAGGAAAAACAATCCAAATCAGACTCTCCCAAATAATATGAAAAAATAAATTTAACAATTCAAAGTCTTGTCAACATAATTTTTATTTAAATCAGGGTGTTATTGTTTAAAAAAGAAATATATTTATTGGAGCCTGAAGGATAGCTTAGTCATTCAACAATTCATTCAAAATGCCTTTTTTGGAACCAACAGAACATTTCATACATCCCAAAATTCACACTCACCATATTTTTTGCCTCTATATATATGAGAGGATGTGATAGTAATTCATTTGTCTGTTTAAGTTTAAGCCGCCAACAATTCACAACAATGGCTCCTTTAACCTCTGAGTTCCTCAATTTCATTGTTTTTCGCTATCTCTTCGAATCAGGTAATTTAATTCTCATCTTCAGAACTTGTTATATTTATCCAATTTTAATTGATGTTGTGTTTCTATTCTGAAATCCCCATGAATTCGAGATTGAAAACTGGATCCTCTATCTGCACAAGGTAGGGATTTAGGTTTGCGAACACACCAACCCCTGGATATGTTGTTGTTGTTAGATGATGTTAAATTCTGCAAAGTAAACATTTTTTCTGTATCGAAAACATGTTGTTGTTAGTTGATGTTAAATTCTGCAAAGTAAACATTTTTTCTGTATCGAAAACATATTGTTGTTGTTAGATGATGTTAAATTCTGCAAGTAAACATTTTTTCTGTACCGAAAACATGTTGTTGTTGTTAGATGATGTTAAATTCTGCAAAGTAAACATTTTTTCTGTATCGAAAACATGTTGTTAGATGATGTTAAATTCTGCAAAGTAAACCATTTTTCTGTATCGAAAACATGTTGTTGTTGTTTGCTAGGTTTGATCCACTAGAATAATAAATTTTGAATTCAGTAAATTGAATGTTGTTGTTATTACCAAATTTAAACATCTCATTTAAATTTCGTATCTGTCTCTCCATTTTTAGATAGGAGTAAAAAAACTGAACAACTCTTGCCCATGAGGAAGTAAATTTTGCTATACCGATTCAGCATTTGCTTTTGGGTAGTATATATCTAATCCGTCTACTGATTTTGCTGATATTTCTTTCAGGATTCACACATGCAGCATTTAATTTTGGATACGAGGCGGGGCTCAATACGAGCACGATCAATGGACATCTAGTTCCTCCTGGTGGTCTTGTTCAATTAGTACAAAAGGGTATTCAGTATCTTGAACTGGAAACCAATTTCAGCAATGTAAGGCAAATATTTTATATGAAGTTTAGTTCTTTTTACTATTCTGTACTAACCAATATAATTACGGAATGCAGGATGATACCGATATGGATGAAGACTTCAAGCTTCTAGAGCCTATGGATCTCATTACAAAGAGTGTAGATGAGTTGCGGAAAATAATAAAAGAGAAAAAGGAGAAGGCTCAGAAAAAGAAACTTAGGGGGAAAGGTAAGGCGAATGCTGACCACAAACGAGAACCTACAAGAAGAACGGAGATGGAGAAACAGCACAAGGAAAAAGAGCTTGAACATGACAGCGAAAGGAGCGATGTAATGGTCTTGGAAGGACACACATCTGAGGTTCTCTATGATTTCTCAATAGGTGTGATCTTTTGTCTTCTGTCTGATATATTAACATTACAATTCTCTTTTGTTTCAATACTCTTACTAGGTTTTTGCCTGTGCTTGGAGTCCAGAAGGGTCACTACTTGCATCTGGGTAAGCATTAGTACCATTTCTTTCTTTTTTGCTCTCGTATATGGATCATGTTCATATTCATGTCGATTATAGCTAACCATGTGTAACAACACATTAGGTCTGGAGACGCGACTGCTAGAATATGGACAATCGGAGATGGTCCATTTAATTCTACTATCCCAAATGTTTTGGTTTTGAACCATTTGGACAGTCAAGCAACTGAGGAAAACAAGGATGTTACATCACTTGACTGGAATGTGAGTTTTTTATACTGCTTGTTTTGGGGTGACTTTCGTTGATCTATACTTTTCTGGTGGACTTTCTAAAATTGGACTACATTGCTTGTAGTTACATCTTTAATTTTCTTGTTATTATTTGATCTTGTGTTTATGACTTCTTCTTGTACAGAGAGAGGGTACCCTGCTTGCGACAGGTTCTTACGATGGCCAAGTAAGAATCTGGAAACGATCTGGTAAGGGGCATGTAGGAAAAACTTGTTTTGAAGATTGAATGTATAAATTATCAGTGTTTTTTGTGTCTTGTTTTCTCTTACTGAATTTTCATACAGGGGAATTGGCTAGTACTCTTAACAAACATAAAGGGCCAATCATGTCGTTGAAGTGGAACAAGAAAGGTAATTATCTCCTTAGCGGTAGTATTGATACAACTGCCGTTGTTTGGAATGTGAAGTCCGGAGAATCAAAGCAGCAATTTGGATTTCATTCAGGTGTTCTGTTGCCTCAATGATTCTTTATAATTTACCTCATATCTGAGCAAGGATAGATTTTGTTATGTTTTGTTTTGCTTATGTTCATACGACCCCATTTAGGTCAATTGCTTGATGTTGCTTGGCGAAACAATGATTCTTTCGCGACCAGCTCCGCTGATAGCATGATATATGTTTGTAAAGTTGGAGAGAACAAACCAGTCAAAAAGTTCTCAGGACATCAGGTGACGACTGAAGCTTAGCACGTTATGCTTGATTCGAACATTGATGTATCCATTGGGAATAGTCTTAAGGGTTGTTTACTTTGCCATTGCAGAATGAAATCAATGCTATCAATTGGGACCCCTTAGGTTCTTTGCTGGCTTCTTGCTCTGATGATACCACAGTTAAGGTAATTCCTATCTTGTCCTTCTAAAGGTTGGGCGCATGTCACATTTCGAACCGTGCAGCATACATAAGCTTGGTATTTTTTAAATGGGATAAGGTAGAGAGGCGGTGCGGTGTGCCACTGGTCCTCGAGGATTTTGTCAATAATTTATTGTTTTTGTGCAGATATGGAGCATGAAACAGGATGTCTGCTTGCATGATTTCCGAGAACATAGCAAAGTATCTATTTTTTGTTCTTTATTTTTCTTTGTTGATTCATTTAATCAAATCAGACATCAACTCCTGACTGTTATGTTTTTGTCAGGAGATATATACCATCAAATGGAGTCCAACTGGCGCTGGTACAAGCAATCCGAATCAACAGTTGTTGCTGGCAAGGTATGCTATCTATTTCTACGGTCATATTTACAGTATTATTTCAAATGTGGTGGTAGCACAAGGTTCTTGATTGAGCTTATTGGTTTTGTTTTATTGTGTGTCTGTGTAGTGCTTCATTTGACACTACCGTGAAGCTATGGGATGTTCACCAAGGGCGTCTTCTTCACAGCTTCAACAGTCACAGGTAACGGATGTTAACTAATTATGTCTACTTGGATTGGACACACGAGATAGTGAGGCACTCTTAATAAATTTAAAATTATTTAACTGTCAAATGGTAGGCTCGAGTATTATGGGGTTTGTTTACTAGTACTCAGTTGAACTATCAATACGTGTGTATCTTTCTTTTAGTTCATCAAATCTTTGTATCTTTCTTGTTTAATGTTTTTGGTTTTTACTAAGTAGGTTTTGTTCCATTTTGGATCCAGGGAACCTATTTACTCTATTGCATTTAGTCCAAACGGTGAGTACTTGGCAAGTGGATCATTGGACAAATGCATGAATATATGGTCGGTGAAGGAGGCCAAGCTTGTAAGAACTTACAATGGTGATGGCGGCATTTTTGAAGTGTGTTGGAACAAGAAAGGCAACAAGGTTGCAGCTTGTTTCGCAAACAAGAAGGTCTGTGTCTTTGATCTGCGATTGTAGATCAGGTTGAGGAAGCGATGTGAAACTCTGCCTTTTAGATAACCTTTTTGTTGGTTTCACCTAGTGTCCGGTTAACCAGATTGGGACCCGACTAAATCATTATGGCATTGATCTAAACTTAAAGGAATGTTTAATCTGGTTTGCAAACATATTATGTTGGATTATAATATATAGTATCTTACTTTAGTTTCATGCATGTGCCTATCTTCTATATCTTACATGAATAATAATAAAGAAAATTTCTCTACTCATTTTTAAGCCTAATAGAGCATGTAAATAATCTCCTTATGAAGAGTACAAAGTAGATATTCTAACAAATGTTTTTCTTAATTTACCAATACCAACACTTCAACTCTTAATATGGTATTTCAGTTACATACTTTTGACTTCTGGAAATGTTTTACGTGTGTTCTCATTCATCTATTAGATAGTTAAGTTAATTACATAAAATATATCATTTTCTTTAATTATACGCATTTGCTTCAATAAGTTGTAAAGCCCTACGCACTTTATACTTAAGGTTGATGTGTATAATTTAAAGAGATGACATATGATGCGTGATTTAGTTCACTATGCATACCCTAATAGACAACTAAAGACACAAGCAAAAGTTTTTTCTTCAAAATTTGAACCGGAAATGTATAATTAAAATACTTTTTAGGAGTTGAGATGTTTGATTAAAACGTAACTTAATTTAAGTGTCTTAATAAATATCTTTGACAAATTGTAGTAGCCTATGATCCCTCCACTACAAAAAATTCCAAGCATCCAATGTGTATCAATAATTACTTGACCAATTTAATGCTGCACACTAATTTAAAGATAAAGATGGAGACCCTTTTTAAAATATAATCAATATTAATTACCTTTTTTACTATAACATAAACAAATTGGAAAAAAATTATGACTTTTGGGCTTTTTTTTAATCTAAAACATCAAATAACAACTAAATGTGAGAATCTTAATAGCTCAATTTGTTTACGATCTGGTGAAGAAATCTTCACCAACAGATTAATCACCTTGTAATCCCCGCCTCTTTCCTTTTGCGTGTGTAATGAAAAAAGTTCTAAAAGAATAATATAAATATCAAATATTAATCAAGATGTATAATAACCAATCGCTATAAAAGGCACCCAAAAAGGTCCAAACAAACGAAACTGTTACAAAGAGGTATTTTCAATACATACAAGAACCAAAGAGAATTGCAATAGGGGTTTAGTACTTGCAAATGAAGGTAATAATATTGTATACATCCATATCTTTTCATATATAATATATAGTTTTCTAGAGTTATTTCCACCTTATTATAACTTACAACAAACATTTATTTTTACTATCCATGGCTCTAAACATGAAGAGACATTACAACACTATATCTATAACTTTCATACATCAAAGGATTATTGCATATCTACTAAAGTTAAGTCCTTTAAATAGCATGAGCCAGCATCAAGAAGGCAGTTCCATCTCTTCCAGGTATCATCGTAACGTCTCATGCCAAATTTTTCCAATGATTACACAGTATCTTCAAAGAATGAATCCGGTATTTCCAGAGGAGAAGACAATGTTGACACACATTTGAACTGTTACACGAAAATCATAAAAAATGTTCGCATCAGATTACTGAACTATGTAGGTGTTTACAACAAAATCACTATCAAGAACGAGCGGATTAATACCTTATGCAGCTTGTATTTGTCCCTCACAGCTGCTAAAGTACTTCCTCTTCTACTTAATTGCAAGTCATGTACGATAAGAACACATTCCTTCAAATCTGCTGCTCTATATCCCGAGCAACGTCGAAGGGCCAGACTCTACAATATGGACAGAGTTAATTCAGCAGTTCGATATATATAAATGAAACTGTAAGTATAGTGAACATTGGATCAAAATCCGCACCCAAGGATGTGCCTTTGGATGTAATGTGAATCTTGAAAGGAATATCACAGCAGCAGCTACCAAAGAAGGCAAGAACTTCACGCAGTTGTAATCCAATAAACTTAATTCGGCTAGGTAGTAGCCGAGAAACTCAAACTGCAAATCAGGGTTCTGTAAAAGGCAGAAAGAATATAAAATAAGCAACCACTTGACAGAAACACAGTCGAATACAAAATCATAATGTTCATGTTACATATTTGCACTTACTTTGACATCTTCTTGAGCAACTCTAGTAAATCGTCTGCATATAAAGGAAATAAGAACAGACATATCAGTCAAGGAACCGTAATCATTCTTTAACAAGTTCACCACTACTTATTCGCGAAACAACGAGGCCTACCGGAGAAATGTTTTGGTTGTGGGACTACCCATTTCAAATTTGAGGGATTGTAGCACACTAGCCTCCATCTTCACAACATCTTTCTTCGTAAACGTATTGGCTGTAATGTAACAAAAATCCTTGACATGTGGAGGCTTGATTTCCTCATACTTTCTGATCATAATCAACAGACTATATTAGATTCATAACACACAGTACCAGGAGAAATAAACCAGTTCTTGGTTACAATACTTACGCAGCGATGAGCATAGAAGAAACACCCAAAAGCTGAAGTCTTTGCCTAGGGATGACATTCATTGATAAGAATCTATCAATGTGTGAAACAGTAAGATACAACGTGTCCGATAGAAGCTTGTATTCCTCTGCAACTTCGACCAGCCAGTCGACCAACACCCCTCTCATGTTTGCACTCACATCCTTCTGAACCTTCTCAAGGTAATCAGGCAATGGTCTTCTCTTTTTCTCAATCTGATCCGAAAACCACGGAATAAGTCAAAAACTCAAAAACCCAAATATCAAATCCAATCAAGATTTGATAATTCAATGATATTAACCACAACCCAATAGCCAAAATCTAATCTTTACCATTCCCATTTGCAAAATCATCAATTAGAAACCAAATCAAGCTCTGCTACTATTAGGTAATACCCAATTAAACAAGATTTGATAATTCAATGATATTAACCACAACCCATTTGCTAAAAATCCAATCTTTAGAGTACCCATTAGCAAAATCATCAATTAAAAACCAAACCAAACTAAGCTATATTAACAAGATTCGATATTTCAATGATATAAACACAACCCATTTGCCAAAAATCCAATCTTTAGATTGCCCATTTGCAAAATCATCAATAAAAAACCAAACTAAGCTCTATTAACAAGATTAGATAATTCAATGATATTAACCACAACCCATTTGCTAAAAATCCAATCTTTAGAGTACCCATTGGCAAAATCATCAATTAAAAACCAAATCAATCTCTATTAAGTAACACCCAATTAAACAAGAGTTAAATGCAAAACAGACTTAATCACTAAGATCTAAGTACAGAACACCACAAAATCTATTGAAATGAGCAAAAACACTAACCTCTAATTGATGAAAATAATCATAAATATCAGAAGCATAAGCACCACACATCTGAGGATCATCATCCAAATTAACATCAACATCAAATTCCTTATCTTTTTCAGCAACAGATCTTTTCACCTTCCTCTTAATAGTCTTCCTAGATTTGATAATACCCTCATTAGACAAATCTTGAATCTCACCCAACACAACTCTCTTCTTGTTGGGTTGTTGCAACTGCTGAACCATTGCTTCTGCTGCTCTTTTCTTAGCCAATCTTGTAACCCTAACAAAATTCTCTTGATCTGCCATTTCTTCCCTCTCTCTGTATGTGGGGGTAGGGTTAAGAGAGGAAGAGTAAGCTGAGGAAGGGGAAGAGAGATGAGTGTACTATGTATATAGAGATATGGCGCCATATATTCAGCAGAGTGAGTGTTTTTGAGGGAAATTTTCAGATGGATTTTGAGTTTTTGGGAATTTTTGGTGTTATGCCAAATTTTTGGTTAAAACTTTTTTTTTTTTTTCAGGTCGAAATTTTAAAAAGTTTAGTTTTGGTTCCCTCCAAATATACCCGCTTCTTTATAAGAGGTTATTTTTTTCCAACACCTTATTGTAATTAAGGAATGATTTTAATTTACACTCTGTTTGGATGGTTGTTATCGATTATATCGTAGGCGGATCTAAACACTCTAGATGGGGTGCACTTGTTAACTTGGTAATATATATATATATATATTTATTTATTTTGAGAAACGAATAGGAATTATGATATAATTAATGGTGTATCTATGAAAAGCATAGGATTGTTATTGTGTTATTGGTACAGGCTAGAGATCAATTCGTCATTGGGACATGGGTTCGTATCTAGCTAGTGTGTTGATTGTACTATTTTTATTTTAAGTTTATCTTAGAGCTTGTAATGAAATCCGAACACACACACACTTTAAATGTTTTGTATCGTTACTTGAAAGACGCATCATATTGTTGTGTAAGGGTGTATGTTATTGAACCACTTAATTTATCATTTTACTTGTATATACGGTATAATATTCCAAGTGTGGCTACAACCACTATTCAAATCATGGATTCGCTTCTGACTCCCTCCGTCCACTTTTAAAATTGTCATATTTCCCTTTTTAGAGTCAAACTATAAGGATTTTAACTAACATTTTATGACATTACTTTTTCATAATATTGATATGGAATAAAATTGCATTTACAGTACTTTTGATATAGTTTTTGAATATCTAATTTTTTTGTTTAAAATATTAAATTAGTATAATCTAAATTAATTTTGAAAATTAGTCAAATTGATTCATGAAAAAACACAACATGACAATTAAAAGTAAACGAAAAGAATAGTGTATTGTATTGTGTTATATGTTAATATAAATATTTTTTTTATTCCTATTCAAATTTTATTGTATCATATCATTTTAAATATATCGTTAGATAATGACGAAAAAGTTTTATTTAATATAGCGATCAAGTTGGTGTAATTGTTTTGGTTGTTAGTACCTTTTTCTCATTTTTTTCCTTACTCTGCTTTTTCTTTGGTAGATTTATGACATTTTGTAATGATAAAAAATTATAGAATCTATCCGGATGTTGTATTCACTAAAATAATAGAATATGAAATATTATAACACAATATAATATAATATAATATATGGAAATAAATCAATAATGTGTAAAAATCCTCAAAATAGAGTGTAATTAATGATTTAAAACACATTTAAACTATCATTTTTTTCGTGAATTTCATACATTAACTATCCATTATTTACTTTATCTACCTAAATTATCATTCTCTTTATATTGGATATAGCAAATCTTGCCGAAAAATATTTTACCACGAAACATGCAGAGAATGCTTATAGTTTGAGGCATGCCAATGATACTGTCTTAAAGGATATTTTACCTAATATAAATGTATTCTTCAAGATTTAATGAACTCTTCTCGTATAAAACTAGTAATACAAAAACTAACCAAGATTTTGTAATGAAGAAAACCCTAACACAATTTATGCATGCAATGACCAATTTAATGTGACTGTGTCTTATCTTTTTTTTTTCTCACTTTGTCTCTGCTTATGATTTAATATTAGATTTATATAACGATGAAAAATGATATAATCTATCTAAATGGTGTATTCATTAAACTAATACAATACGATATAAACTAACACAATACAATACACTATGAAACAATGTACAACAACAATTCATATATGCTTTTTACCATTAATATTATTGTGCATAATACAATTTTTAATTGGCCATACAAAAATTTCTAGATAATTAATGTTCTGTCTATCACAATGTATGTGGTATTATTATTATTTTTAGATCTAAACTAGCTTTGACTAATATATATATATATATATATATATATATA
>NC_028648.1:79615246-79686748 GCF_001406875.1 Solanum pennellii | reverse complement strand
ATATATATATATATAGATATATCATTTTATTGATATGAAAAAAATAAAATTTTATAGTACTTTTCTTCAAAATCTAAATTTTAATTTTAAAAATATTGAATAATCTAATCAAATCTACCAAAAATATAAATTACCCTACAAAAAATATGAGAGTAACTATCTCCACACAATTTACCACTAATACTTATTCTTTTTGTACTTGTCAACTATTTACTTTGTACACTTTTTAAATAAATAGAAATTTTTTACTATATTACCCTTTAAATATACTATCTCCGTCCATTTTTAATTGTCATAATTTTCAATTTTAAATTATAGGGGCAAAAAAATTGGAATTTTGTACTATTTTTCATATGGTTTTTGAATATCTAATTTTATTTTTGTTTAAAGCATCAATTAATATAATCTAACTTAATTTTAAAAATTAGTCAAATTAACTTTCGGAAAATACAACATAATAATTAAATATGAACAAAGAGAGTAATAAATACAATGTCAAAATAGTATAATTAACAACTATTGTTGAACGGAGAGAGTCCATTTGACTTCTTATTTTAAAAATGTTACTTCCTCTGTCCATTTTATGCGATAACATTCGACTTAACACAATATTTAAGAAAAAAACTTTTAAAACTTGTAATCTAAAACAATTCTTAGATATTTGCATATGATTATAAAACATTCATTGATTTTTATGAGTACTAGTGTATTGTAACTGTATCTATACTAAATTGAATCATCACTCAATGCAACAATGTATAAGAATCATCATTTTTACTATAACTTTCATATATCTCAATGACTATTCCTGATCTAACAAAATGAAAAACTCAGGTTAATGATGCCCTCAGATCAGCATAAACCAGCTTCCTCATATCATCGTAGTATCTCGTTACCATTTCCAAGCATATGCTCGAGAGCCCGAGAAATCATTCTCTTGTATCTTCGAAGAATGAGTCTGGTATTTCGAGAGGAGAAGACAATGTTGACACGCATTTGAACTGTTACAAGAAAATCATACAAATGTTGACATCAGATTACTGGATTATATACGCGGATGTTTACAACAAAATCAAACAACGCGCAAATGGATACCTTATGCAGCTTGTATTTGTCCCTCACAGCTGATAAATTACTTCGTCTTCTACTTAATTGCAAGTCGTGTATGATAAGAACACATTCCTTTAAATCCCCTGGTCTATATCCCGAACAATGTTGAAGGGCTAAACTCTGTATAATGAATAGAGTTCATTATCAGTGTGTTCGTATATCAAGGTACTTAATATAAACGAACATTGGATCAAAATTCTTACCCAAGGATGTGACTTTGGTTGTAATGAGAACCTTGAAAGGAATATCACAGCAGCGGCTACCAAAGACGGCAAGAATTTCACACAATTGTAATCCAATAAACTTAACTCTGCTAGGTAGTAGCCCAAAAACTCTAACTGCAAATCGGGGTTCTACGTAAAGCAGAATAGATAGCATCAGCAAACAGATATCGAAAACAAAATTGACTTGAATATCATAATGTTTGTGACTTCGTGTCATATTTGCACTTACTTCGTAACCTTCTTGGGCAATCCTAGTAAATCTTCCGAGAAATGTTTTGGTTGTCGGATTCCCCATTTCAAATTTGAGCGATTGTAGAACACTAGCCTCCATATTAATCACATCTTTCGTTGTAAATGTATTGTCTGTAATGTAAGCAAAGTCCTCAACACTTGGCGGCTTAATTTCCTCGTACTTCCTGATCATAATCAACAGATTATATTAGATTCACAAACAAAGGCCCGTCGCCAGGAAAAAAAAACAGTTCTTGGCTACTATACTTACGCAGCAATGAGCATTGAAGAAACACCCAAAAGCTGAAGTTTCTTCCTAGGGATGGCATTCACTGATAAGAATCTATCAATGTAGGAAACAGCAAGATACAACGTATCCGATAGAAGCTTGTATTCATCGGTAACTTCGACTAGCCAGTCCACCAAAACCCCTCTCATGTTTGCACTCACATCCTTCTGAACCTTCTCGAGGTAATCAGGCAATGGTCTTCTCTTTTTCTCGACCTGATTCGAAAAACCGCAGAGTAAATCAAAACTCAAAAACCCAACAATCAAGATTTGATAAAAATCCAATCTTTAGACTACCCATTTCCAAATTCATCCATAAGAAACCAAATCAAGCTCTATTAGCTAGCACCCAAATAAATAAAGATTCAAAAATTTATAGAAAAAGAGTAAATAAAAATGCACCAACCTCCATCTGATGAAGATAATCATATATATCAGAAGCATAAGCAGTACACATCTGTGGGTCATCATCAGAAGTTTTCAGCTCCCTCTTAATAATCTGTTCACATTTGGGTCTCAGAGGCTCAAAAACAAACACCTTGTCCTCAATCTGATTAATACCCACATTACACAAATCTTGAATCTCACTCAACACAACTCTCTTCTTATTGGGTTGTTGCAGCTGCTGAACCATTGCTTCTGCTGCTCTTTTCTTAGCCAATCGAGTTACTCTTACAGCATTTTCTTGATCTGCCATTGTTTGCTACACCCTTTTCCTCTCTCTATGTGTATGGTGTGTAGGATTGAGAGAGAAGAGTGAGCTGAGATAGAGAATTGGGTGTGGCTATGTATATATATGGCGCCATATTCAGCTGAAAAAATTTCAGTTTGGGCGCTATTTGGGTGGCATTGATTTTTGAGTTTGACATTTGGGAAATGTTGTCTTTGTTGGGGCAAATTTTTGGCTAATTGTTTTTTGTTTTTTTTTTTCAGATTGAAATTTAAAAAAGTGAAATTTGGATTTCCCTCCATATTTACCCTCCACTTTGGACAACATTGATTAAAAAAATGATTGGGTTGGATTATATTAATCCTTCCTATATAATCATATTTAGAAAACTATCTTATTAAACATACATTTATACCATACATATTAATTTTATTTGTATTTTAAAATAATTATGTATAGTATCACTAATTAATAATTTTCTACTGCCATATACTAAGAAAGATGTATTTAAATTATTTTTATCGTCAAATATATTAAAATAGGGAGAGAGGCAAGTGAAATACATGGAAATCACGTTATATACTCACTATATACAGTATCTGCAGTGATTCACATAAAATTTGGATATTGGATTTATAGGAGAGTGGCAATCGAGATGAGAGAATGCGAGGGCGAGCGAGACAAGTGAAATTTGTTTATGTATTCAGATATATGTGAATCCATTTGGATATGTTATATCCACCTAATTTTGACCGCTTATACTCCGAGATACATATATATAATCTACCAAAATGTAGTTAGTTCATAATATTGCAAACTCAGATATATCTAAGTGTAATTTGCTCCTATACTAGTGGGATTTATCAATTAGACACCTTGATAAACCTTGTTTCAGAATAGACACTCCCATCTTAAAGGTTATTTTGAAATTTACAAGTAATTTTAATATGGTTCATATATTAGAAAAAAGTCATGTTATCCAAGAGGTCTCGGGTTTGAAACTTTTGCGTGATTTTTTATCGAATTTATTTTATGGGATTTGTTTAGACTTTAGTTTATTTATTTTTTGTATGATTTACAAATTATTACAATGAGTGAGATTTACCCTATGCGCGTCCAAAAAATAGTAATTATGGGGTCTCTTGTCATAAAAAAAATTCAAATTGAATTTTTATACACTATTATACAAGATTGACATATTATAGTGTTTTCCCTGTTATAATTTCATATAATATGTTATATTGTGTAATATTCTAAGTTGGTCGATATATCTTTTGAAAATTTTAAATATGTTCATAAATCGCGTTGGACAAACCATTTTATTCACATTTGTAGAATGCCTCTAGTAAGACAAAAGAGTACAAGACACACAAAAAATCTTATACTTAAAAATACCCATTTTTATCTTAATAAGATAGTTTCGAACTACAAAAATGTTTATAATTTATTTTAAATAATAAATTTTGAAAGTTTTTCTTCATTTCTTATATTTCATGCTCAGTCAAATAACATCACATAATTAAAAGGGACCAACGAATAATAGACACCATGACAATATGATTATCACTTTTAAAAACAAACTTAACAATGTTTTGTTTTTTTATCAGATACAAATAACCCTAGATTATGACCGAGATTCCAGAGACACAACTTAATTAAACTAAGGTTCTATTACCAGTTGAACTCATTTTTTTTTATAAGACACAAATAGCCATAGACTATGATCGAGATTCCAGAGACAACTTAATTAAACTAAGGTTCTATTACCAGTTGAACTCATTTTTTGTTTGTAATTTTATATATCTTTTGACTTATGTAACATACTCCGTGACTCCATGTAGCTCTGGTGCAAGTTCTCAGTTTATACTAATGTTGTTTAGGTATCATCTGTGGATGGCAAGGTGCCAACATATATGTTGATAATTGTGATTCTTAATTTATTATTGAGTTTGACTTATGTGCATTGATAGTGTAAAGTTTACACTATCATGGCCAAGCTTACTTATAACAAAATATAACTCTATAATGTTACATAGACAGTCTATTAGACAAATGTGTATGAAAAGAGAGAATTGAAAACTTTCTGTCACCATAGTATTGCTTCCCAGCAACCATCATCATCAAGATGTTCAATATCATCTCAAGGAAAGTCACTTTCATATCGATCACGTTCGTGTTATACTATAACAAAAATAACTTTTAGCGGCATTAAATATTGACACTAGTAAAAAATGCTAACGTCTTTACCGGCATTAGTTAAGTGTCATTAGAACCAATGTCGCTAAAGGCTTTAGGGACACATGTAAAGAGTGACAATTGCCACTAAAAATACATATTTAGTGGCAATTAAGAATTAAATGCCGCTAATGGTCATTTTTGTTGTAGTGTTAGGATCTCCACCATCATTTGGAGCTGAGCGCGAAACCTCATGATCATCTGTACGGATATCCGTCTTACGTAGCGCCAATGTTGGCCACATGAAGCCCAAGAAAGACGTGTATGATTTGAAACACTACATCAAAAATATCATTAGCGGCATAATTGCCGCTAAATATGTATTTTTAGCGGCAATTGACACTCTTTGTATATGTCCCTAAAGCCTTTAGTGACATTGGTTCTAATGATACTTAACTAATGCCGGTAAAGACTTTAACACTTTTTATTAGTGTCAATATTTATTTCCGCTAAAAGTTATTTTTATTGTAGTGAAACCAAGATGTTTTCCAGCAAGCAACCTCGGATGGTTGGCAAAAACGTCGTTTTTGGTGAAACATTCCTCTGCAAGAGAAGTGGAAGAGATGAGCAGGACAGGACGCGATCCAAATCGGAGGTAAGAGATTGGTGTAGATACTTCATACAGTAACTCCAACCAACAGAATACTTAATTAGGCCTACTTAGGTAGGAATTGAATTTAAGATAATTAGGCTTATGATCTATGGAGTGCAAGGTCTTGGTTTAGAATTTGGACAGCAAGGTGCCACTTATCGTTAAACGATTGGGGTTGATGATAATTTACGGTTAATTTACCTTTTGTGCATCGATAGGCGATAGTGTATTGGAGTAAGAGTAACATTTTAATACTACAGTCAAATCTCTCTATAACAACCTCGTTTGTCCCAAGTTCTTTGGCTTCTATAACGACATTTTGTTATAACAAACATATAATATAACATAACATCAAAGATCAGTTTCACATAAAACATGATTGTCACAATGAAATGTTATGTCTATGTTTTGCCTTGAAAATAGATAATACTTTTGCCTCAGTTTTTATTTATTAGACAAATGTAGCATTGCTTTTATGTGTTTATTCATTATGTCTGCAAAGAGAAAGTGCAGGGGAGAATTGTGATTACAAATGAGCAATAAGGTTGTCGATGTTTTGGCGTGGCCTACATTTTGCTAACAATGGTATAGCCTTCGGCATAGTGAGTCCAGGTCCTTCGGTCATGTCTACCAGCTCTTCGCTTACTCTTTCCCATTCAAAGCACTGAATAAGTGATCCTAATGCCAAGCCAGCAACATGCATTGCCAAATTCTCACCCGGACATCCTCTCCTGCCATATCCAAATGGCATTAGCCTGAACCCGTCTCGTTGACCTTTAAAATCGATAAACCTTTCAGGCTTGAACTCATTTGGCTTGTCCCACAATTTAGGATCATTCTGTATTGCCCACAAATTCACTAGCAACATTGTACCACGAGGAACATGAAAACCTCCAACGACACACTCATCCGAGGACTCGTGTGGCACAAGTAATGGGGCAGCTGGATACATTCGGAGAGTTTCATTTATAATCCCATGGAGATAAGGGAGTTGAGCAAGGTCTGAATCATCAAGTAATCTTGATGAGTCTCCGATGTGAGTATCGATTTCATTTTGAGCTTTCTTTAGTGCCTCGGGATTGTTCAGAAGAAGTGATAATGCCCATTCCATTGTAATAGCTGTAGTATCAGTCCCTGCTGTAAACATGACCATTCCCATGCCCTTTATCACTTCATCCGTGCAATAGTCAGGCTCCGAATCTTGGAGGGAGACGAGAACATCAATCATGGTATTGTTACTTTGCTCCACAGAAGATCCCTTTCGCCGGTTCTTATGCTCTTCAATCAATTCTTGCATGAATTTATCCCTCTTCTCCTGCAGTAACTTCACCTTATCCTCAAGTTTGTTTACGCCAATCCATTTAAGAAGCGGCACAAAATCTCCTATATTTGTTGCACCACTCACTTGGAAACTTTCTGTGACAATCTCTTTAAACCTTCTAGATGCCTCCAACTTCTCATCAGAATCGCCATCGTATTGCTTCCCAGCAATCATCATCCTCAAGTTATTCAGTGTCATCTCAAAGAAAGCCGCTTTCATATCCACCACGTTTGTGTTAGGATCTCCACCACAGCTTTTCCCCCTTACGAGTCGTTGAAGTAGAGTGTGAACCTCGTTTCTACGAATATCAGCAAACATTTGAATTCTCTGAGTGGACAAGACTTCATGAGTAGCAATCCTTCTTAGATTGCACCAATGTTGGCCATAGGATGCCCAAAGAAGAGTGGTATAGTTGTAACCAAGATGTTTTCCAGCAAGCAGCCTCGGACGGTTGGCAAAAACAAGGTCGTTTTTGGTGAAACATTCTTCTACTAGAGAAGGGGAAGAGATAAGCAGGACAGGACGCGATCCAAATCGGAGGTATAGCAAAGGACCATGTTTTTCTGAGATGTTGGCTAATGTTTTATGAATTGGTTTTTTGTTGAGTAGATATAGATGGCCTATAATGGGCAAAGAGATAAAGGGACTTGGTGGGAGATTTTGGAATTTTCTAAGGAAATGGTTCTTTAGCAAGTAAAGGGATATGAAGATGAGGATGTAGTATGAAATTTCCATGATTGGTGTAGCTACTTAGGTAGAAACTGAATTTAAGATAAAAGATAGGCTGATGATTTATGGAGTGCTGTGTAACGATCGGTTTGATTCGATTTTGAACAGTTAGTGTATCATCTTTGGACAGCAAGGTCGAAGTACTTGTGATTAAACGATTGTGGTTGATAATAATTTACTGTTAATTAACTTGGCATTGTTAGGCGATAGCCTATTGGAGTACCTGTTGGGTTTTAAAAAGGTGTGAATGGAAAATGAAGAGTTGCGATTTTTATGAAATGTTGTGACTTTTATGAAATGTTGCGACTTTTATGAAAAGTTATGACTTTTATTAAAGGTGACGACCTTTCTGAAAAATTATGACTTTTCCAAAGGTTTGTAACATTTCCGGTAAGGCACAATAAGAACCTTTTCGCACTATCCTTTGTTTTCTATAAATTGAGGGATTTCCTCTCATTTTAATATAGAATTTATGGACTTCTTCTTCAACTACTAAATCTAGTATTCTAAGTGTACTTTACTGCCGTTGAGTGGTTCGCTGACACCGGAGTTTTTGGTATCTATACTCCGGTGATTGAAATCATTTTACCCTGGGAGGTCATATTCCAAATTAAACCTCGGATACTAGAGGGGAATAATTTCCTTAAGGGGACACTATGAGTTCAGTGGACTTGATCTTTTTCCTATTAAAAATTTTCCAGATTCTGGTACGTGTTTTACAAATTTTAGATTTGTGAATTAATTTCAGTTTTTCTATTCTTTTGTACTTCACTGGTTCATTAAACTTGGTAACTTCGTGTTTCTGCAAAGTTTGTTGGAATCAATAAGATTATTTAGACACATATTAACAACAATTTTTCTTTAAGAAAAAAAATATTTCGTATATTTTTTTAAATATGCTTCTGATTCTAGTTTCGCTACTTGTTTTAATTTTCTAATTGTGAAAATGTTCTTAAACTTTGTTGTCTTACAAAGATGTTCAAAGTTTTGTTCTAAGTATATTTGAAATACAAGATGAACAACAGTACCTTCTTGGCGTCCATCCCATGTGCAAAACTTTGATTAACCTTAGGATATCGAAGTTTTTTCGAAGGCGAGTTAGGCCTGAGACCTAATTTCAACAACTTAGTCATTAAGTTAAGGGTGGTGGAGTCTTAAAAAAAGTTCTCTTTTATTGTTCCTAATTTTTTCCAGCAAGTCACCGGAACTCCTTCGGAACTCGACAAGTCCACCACCCCAAGACCCCATTTTTTCCACTTTTTTCTCCTCTCTGCATCACGCTACCAGACCCTTCCCTCCGTGAAAACAAATCCCAACATGATACATTATGTGACATATATATTTTTATTATATTAAAATGCCACACTAATATATAAGTCGATTGACCGAATCACGTTTAAACTTTGTGTCTTTTGGTATATTTCCCATTTATCTTCTTATTCCTGTTCTTTCGAGATTTGCTTTGCTAGCTTCCGCATTATTGATTTAGGGAAATAAAGTGTTACTGCTTACATAATAATCAAGGTGTTGACATAATCTCTTTTAGCTAGCATGTGTTCTATCACGATTTTCTTGTGTGTTTTTGTATACAAGCTTATTCTCATAAACAACGGTCTACTTTCACACTCACATGAGTGAAATATTTCAAGAATACTCATATAATTTGACATTCCACTAATACGAGATACAGACTTTCAATAAGGAGTTCAAAGACTCAACCTCTGCGAATCTGTATAGGATAAATGCACTCACATCATAGTGATTGCATAAATGTTAAATTAGCTCACACCCCAAAAGCTAACTCAAATGGAGGAAGATTGTCCAAGTTTTATAAGGATTGCACTCATCTCATTATCCACCGATGTGGAACTATTGTAATTTTTTAACACCCTACCTCACGCTCAGTGCTTAGCATCTTATGCGTGGACAATTTTGATTTTGGGAGTCCCAACATCGGATGAGACGGACCCTGCTATGATACCATGATAAATTAGGCTTTAATGATACATCATCTCGAATCCAAAATATGATATAAAAACATTCGTGAATCCTAATAATATATAAACTAAAGTCGTAGGATTTACGTAGTTTGCCCTAATTTTTTTTTGTTTGAAAGAAAAAGTTTCTTGAATAAAAAGCCCACCCCCCCTCTCTCTCTCTCCCCATTGATTCCTCAAAGAGGGAAAGTAATGGAGGGAAATCCAAATCTCACTTTTCAAAATTCAATCTGAAAAATAAAAAAACAATTAGCCAAAAATTTGCCTCAACAAGACAACCCAATGCCACCCACTCAGCGCCAAAACTGAAAATTTTTCAGCTGAATATGGCGCCATATATATATATATACACACATTTCTCTTTTTCTTTCTCTTCTTTCAACTCAACTCTCCCCACATCATACACAGAGAGAGAGGAAAAGGGAGTAGCAAACAATGGCAGATCAAGAAAATTTTGTAAGAGTAACTCGATTGGCTAAGAAAAGAGCAGCAGAAGCAATGGTTCAGCAGCTGCAACAACCCAATAAGAAGAGAGTTGTGTTGAGTGAGATTCAAGATTTGTGTAATGTGGGTATCAATCAGATTGAAGACAAGGTGTTTGTTTCTGAGCCTCTGAGGCCCAAATGTAAACAGAGTATTAAGAGGAACCTCAAAACTTCTGATGATGACCCACAGATGTGTACTGCTTATGCTTCTGATATATATCATTATCTTCATCAAATGGAGGTTGGTGCATTTTATTTACTCTTTTTTCTATAAATTTTTGAATCTTTATTTATTTGGGTGTTATCTAATAGAGCTTGATTTGGTTTCTTATAAATGAATTTGGAAATGGGTAGTCTAAAGATTGGATTTTTATCAAATCTTGATTGTTGGGTTTTTGAGTTTTTGATTTACTCTGTGTTTTTCGAATCAGATTGAGAAAAAGAGAAGACCATTGCCTGATTACCTTGAGAAAGTTCAGAAGGATGTGAGTGCAAACATGAGAGGAGTTTTAGTGGACTGGCTGGTCGAAGTTACCGATGAATACAAGCTACTTTCGGATACGTTGTATCTTGCTGTTTCCTACATTGATAGATTCTTATCAGTGAATGTCATCCCTAGGAAGAAACTTCAGCTTTTGGGTGTTTCTTCAATGCTCATTGCTGCGTAAGTATAGTAGCCAAGAACTGTTTTTTCCCCCTGCATTGAGCCTTTGTTTGTGAATCTAATATTATCTATTGACAATGATCAGGAAGTACGAGGAGATTAATCCTCCAGATGTTGGGGAATTTTGTTATATTACAGACAATTCGTATTCAAAGAAAGAGATGGTAAAAATGGAGGCTGATGTGCTAAAATGCCTCAAATTTGAAATGGGAAATCCCACAATCAAAACATTTCTCGGGTAGGTAGCTGTTTTGCGAGTAACTATACGTGCATTTGTAATGATCTGTGGTTTTTCGACTGATATGGCTGTTCTTTTTTGCTTTGTATGCAGACAATTTAACAAAATTGCTCAAGAAGATTACAAAGTAAGTGTTCATATATGACATGAACATTATGATTTTCAATTCAATTGTATTCGCGTTAAACGTTTGCTAATTTTATTGTTTTTACAGAAAAACAATTTGCAGTTAGAGTTTCTAGGTCACTACCTAGCAGAGTTAAGTTTATTGGATTACAACTGTGTGAAATTCTTGCCGTCTTTGGTAGCTGCTGCTGTGATATTCCTTTCAAGGTTCACATTACAGCCAAAGTCACATCCTTGGGTGAGGATTTTGATCCAATGTTCGTTTATATTAAGTACCTTGATATACAAAAACACTGATAATGAACTCTATTCATTATACAGAGTCTAGCCCTTCAACGTTGCTCGGGATATAGACCAGGGGATTTAAAGGAATGTGTTCTTATCATACATGACTTGCAATTAAGCAGAAGAGGACGTACTTTAACAGCGGTGAGGGACAAATACAAGCTGCATAAGGTATCATTCTGCGCGTGTCTGATAATTGGTGATTTTGTTGTTAACACCTTCATACTTCAGTAATCTGATGTGAACGTTGTATGATTTTTTCGTGTAACAGTTCAAATGTGTTTCAACATTGTCTTCTCCTCTGGAAATAGCGGATTCATTCTTCGAAGATACAAGATAATGACTACATGGCCATGTATGCTTGGGAATCGGAATAGAAATTCATTCTTGGCTATTTTTTGTTTTTGGGTGACAATACACTTTATTAACGACCAAAATATGTACATTTACGAGCATAGAAGCAGTCATAGACCAACTGCATTTTTGGTTCCTTTATATTGGAAAACTTGCTCAATGAATTGAAATCCTGCAATATTTCTTGTTTTTGGTTGATACGAGGGCGGACTTTTTGTAAAAATGAAGATCTCTTATAAAAATATCGTAAAACTATTTATTTATTTATTAGGGAAAGTGGTCAAATATTCAACGGTTGAAAGCTATATATATGTTGGAAGTTGACCATTTTAAGGTTTAAAATAAGTCAACCTCCTTGTTAGACGCTTTGAATTCAGTTTTTTTTCCCTCCAAAGATTATATTTTAGTTTCGTATTTAAAAATATTTTCGTAATTCATAAATCTTAAAACTCTATTCATCGTCGTTATTATTTGTTGTGGTTATTTTCATTGCTTGATCCTTGAAGAAACTTAATTTGATGTCCATTTTCATTGCAGAGGTGCATTTGTCGACTCTTTTTCATTTTATATTCCATTTACAATAAGAAATAGAATCAGAATTTTATGAATTATATTTGATATTCTGTATAATTTGAAGGTTTACTGAAATATGTTGATTTTTCAAAAACCATTGTTATGAGTCTATTTTGTGTGTCATATGTTTAAATTGTATTATTCTGTTGAATGATTATTGATTTTAGCAGAGTTTGAAGGTCAAAATCACACAAATTCTCTACTTGAAATATCGTCATCAAGTAAAAAACTCAAACACCTGATAATTTAGGTATGTAGCTCAAAAAATCGAGATACTAATCGTAGGCAATTTCTAGCTAGGGAAAATGGAAGCATAACTAATGAGGAAGAATGTTTTGCAGATACAAAAAACCAGTGAACACAATGGAAATGACAACGATTCATACAAGGTTATCGAAAGAAATGACAACATTCGTACAGGCAGACTTATCTTGCTTTCGAGAAGTTGTTCAACGATTAACTGGTACATCTGAATGTATTGATGGAAATCTCGAAATTGCAGCAACAACAAACATGTCAAAAGCTCAAAAGCAGCATAATACATCAAAGCTTCACCATCGCAGACAATGTCGAAGACCATACATAGAGATTACTAACTCACAGTTTCAGTCCATCATCATCCCAAGTCCCTCAACTCGTTCAAACAAACGAGCTTCTCCATCCATTGAGACGATAAATAAAGTGGAAGAAGAGAAAGCTATCAAAGAAAGAAGGTTTTACTTGCATCCGTCTCCCAGGTCTAAACATGGAAATGCTGAAGAACCAGAGTTACTCACCTTGTTTCCTTTAATTTCCCCTCGTGAAACAATGGATCGTGAACAATCAGTTGAAGGATTTTGTTTCTTCAGCTAGAAACTACTTTGTAAAAGATACAGTTCCTACATAAGATTCTAATACAACAGATAACTTTTAGAAGCAAGCAAAAACCTGTCGTAATTTTTCTTTCAAAGGATACGAGGTAAAAATGAGACTGTTAAGTTAGTGCTCAGTTATCATAATCAGTAAAACGAAGATGCAAAATAACCACGAGCAAAATACAAGCGATTCCCACCATTGAAATGCTTACAAAATGTTTATATCTAAACAAAAAAAGATCGCTTACTGTTAATCGAGCTGATGTAGTAATATATGCTTACATATAGGGTCTTTTTTGTCAGGCAAAAATCGTTCTTATCTTTTATCATTGTTTCACTCATTGACATCTTCTTGATCACAATATGCATCATCACCGTCAAAGTGTGTGCGTTCTCCCCCCTTCAAAGTTTTGTTATCATCAGTTTGAGAAGTTGAGAGAGTATTATTGAACTCTGTGAATGGCACTGTACTCTTCCTGGAAGGTGAATCTGCAGAGCTTAGATATTCGTGGTCACTACGCATTCGAGTTTTGACAAGGTAGTGAGCCACAGATTTGTAACCAAGACGCAGTACCTGGAAACAAGTTAACTTCCTTAGGATTGAATGCTGCAACCCTGAAAACCTCTATCTCCCAACTCAAACTTATATATACATAAAAGAGAATTTTTTGTAATTATCAGGCGAGCAATCTAGCCTTTACTGGTGGAATGAATCAAGCATAAAAGGCTCAAAATGGTTCACCTTTCTGTAGATTGCACCAGTTGCTGCATACCCCTTTTCATGCCTGCATCGACTGCAATTGCATATTCCTCGGCAGACAGGGCAAATCCAGTTTGCATTTTCATTTGTTTCAATGACATTCTCGCCATACCTACATGATGTGCAAGCTCAAATATTAGATCCACAGACATTTCACATGGGCATTAAGATCATCGGAAACTGTCGTTTGAAGTAACACCAATATGTTCGGGATAGAAAATTAGCTACTAAAGGGAATACTACAGAAAAAAAAGGCTAAAGAGGATATCAAAGAGTTATCACCTCGTGTACAGACAATCTCCACAGAATTGTCCTTGACCGAGCTTGCAATTGCTACACGCAGTGCGTTGACCAAGAGTTTTCTGCCTGCAATTGTATCAAATATTTTTAGGAGTTCACATCAAGTAATAAATTGAAACCAGCGAAGGTTAGATAGACTGCATTTTGATCATAGAGAGAAGGATGTTTTTCATGAAATTGGCAGCAGAACTAATTGTTTTACGAAATTCTAAGTACTGATAAGAAAAGGTAAATGTCGAATCAGAGTAACAATGCAAAATGCATTAATGATGAACACCTATTTTGCTATCTCTTTAAGACAAATATAACGAATAAAATGGTCTCAACTTTAGATGAATACAACACATTTGAATATTCAAGTTGATATGCATGCTTGTGGACAAATTTCTTTAACAATATTCATGCCCGAAATTCAAAGATAATATTATACTCAATCTTAACAACCACATGCTTTAAGCTAGCTTCCACAATGGGAAGAAAAGCTTCATTTTTAATGCTAAATGGAGAAGAAATATTTCAATCAGACAACATAGACTTGATCGTCTTCATCATCCCATGAAAGGAGGCCTAAATTAGTGATATATATTCTAAGAAACTGTGCTCAGGGAACAGATATGAATAAATGATAACTAAGCAATAGAACAACATAAAAATGGACAGTGAGAACAAATGTTTAGACCTGCACTGATGGCATGACTTGCCATTATCAGGATCATATACACGCTGACCATCTTCATCATAACCATCAACACAGAGAGTCCAAGCATTCTGGCAATCACCTAAAAGCTTTTCATGCTCCTCTGTGTAGAACTCAGGGTTTTCACCTTCTTCTATGTTAATCTCCACATCCTGCGTTGATACCTTATCTGTCTTGGGAATCATCCTTTCTATGTAACTAACTGGAGGCTTATCCTTCAACCTAAAAACAATTAAAAATCATTTGATAAAGAACATCTTTCACGAGTATTTTGAAAGACATCTCATGAAAAAAGGTGATCATAGGAAAAAGAAAACATCATACACAAACTAAGCATAAACGAGCATTCGTTTGGTTTCATGAAATATATACACAAAACTTTCGCAATTTTCTTTTCCGTTTTCAGAATAAGTCAAACATATCTATTAGCTATCATGGTTTTCCTTTGAATACTGCTTTGATTAAGGTCATTCAAAAACAACCTCTCTACCTCAGACTCGTAGTGATAAGGCTTGCATGCACTCTTTCGAACACTGGGTATATTATTGTTATTTACATATATTTCCAATCAAACACCAAAATATCAGCATATAGACAACATTTTATATCCATTAAAGACTGCAATAAGAACAAACCCAACTCAACCTTTTCTCCTACTTTTTTTGGAAAATCAAAATCAGGGCCAGCCAGAGGGTCAAAACACTAAATCAGGCCTTTGGGGCCGCAAGCCCCAATTTTTTTTCCATCCGGTGTTCGATACTTCGTTCGGTCTCCCAATTTTGAGACACCCATTGCCGGATTATAAAGCTAGCAAAATTTATTTCATTTTTAAAAAACTCGAACCCGAAAACTCTAGTTAAGGAAGGATGAGAGTCAATACCTAAAAGAGCGGCGAGGTGGGTCATCAATTGACACCGCCTGGCGGCTGACTCGAGGAGTGGTGAGTTTCTTGGAAGGGGGATTTAGGTTTTTTGTGAGTTCGAGAATACCAAGTTTGTGCAGTCTGTCTTTGTTCTCTTTGATTCTCTCAGCCCTTTGCTTCTCATAATCTACTGCTCCGTCATTTGGTTCTTCTTCAGCTGGTGCACCTCTTTTTCTTCCCGCTTTCACCATTGTTAGCCTCTACAACCTTTCTGAGCTCTGTGTGTTACTGAGAACCCACAAATAGGGAACAGTGATGGCCAATGGTACAAAACAGCTCAGTATTTAATTTGTTTTGAAATCTTTAAAAGTTTCCCTCTCTTTTTTTGGTGTACTAGGATTACACTTTTGGGTCCATAGTTGAATAAAACGGAAAATGGTCAAAAATATCCTGCTACGATCATTTATGAAATCGGGTATGTTTGTTTAAGGGTTGTTTGCCTTTTTGAATAGAAGGAAGTGGGAGAGCAGAGGTTATTTCGATAAATCGATGTATGAGTTGAGGCTTTCCATGTCTCGTTGACCCTTCGAAAATGTAAGGGTTCATCGGGAGTCTTTTGGAGAATTTTGTCCAAAATAGGAGTATGTTTAAATACTTTCATAACGGTGAGGGTATATTTGGTCCGATAAATAATATAAGTCAAACCTAACTAGTACTCATAGACAAAAGTAAGAGATGTGATTTTGACCCTTTTCATAAATAAAATCATAGTATATTATATCATTTCAATTTATTTATTTGTTTGATTTTGACCCTTTTCATAAATAAAATGCTAGTATATTATATCATTTCGATTTATTTGTTTGTTTGATTTTGACCCTACTCATAAATAAAATCTTAGTATATTATATCATTTCGATTTATTTGTTTGTTTGATTTTGACCCTTTTCATAAATAAAATGCTAGTATAGTACATCATTTCGATTTATTTGTTTGTTTGCTTTTGACCCTTTTCATAAATGAAATCCTAGTATATTACATCATTTCGATTTATTTGTTTGTTTGATTTTGATTTGACATGGAGTGTGTTTCTACACCATGATTTGTAGGCATTATTTTTCATCCAAAAATGATTTTTCCTTCACTAAAAGATTCAATATGTTAACATCTTCATAAACTCCCATTGTTATCGAGTTAACTCAAGAGTGTAGAATGTTCCAAAATACGTTGTAATTTTGTAGTTTTAAACATAACATATGTAAAGCTAGAACTAAAAAGATGTAAAGAACAAGAAAATAAACATTTTCTTAAAACAGACTAGAAAGAAAAGTAAGATAAAAGATTTGAAACGGAAAGAACAATAGTTATTGCTATAGTGCCCGATTTCATCTATATTCTTCTAGTTTATTTGTGTTTTTCGAGTTCCAGTTTCGCAAAAAGTTTGTCCTCTTCGTGTTTGGATTTGAAGAGTACATCTTAATAGGGTGTTGCGACGATCATCATGATTCATGAAGCAAGTCCATCCTTGAACGACATAATGATATCAATAGATCAAAATCTTGAAGATTTGAATTGTATTGCAGCTTTTCGAGAAGAAGATATTGTCAAGATTACTCGAAAGACTGCAGAAGAAGACAGAGGTATTCAAGATCCCCTGTACTACTTCTTCATTGCTTGTAAATGTACATATTTTGGTCGTTAATAGAATAAACTGTTAACCAAAAACAAAAATCCAAGAATGTAGTCCTATTCCAAATCCCAAGCATATGGCCAAGTAGTCATTGTCTTGTATCCTCGAAGAATGAATCCGGTATTTCCAGAGGAGAAGACAATGTTGAAACACATTTGAACTGTTACACGAAAATCATACAGTTCCACATCAGACTACTGAACTATGACGGTATTTACAACAAAATCACCAATTATCAAACACAAGCGGAATGATACCTTATGCAGCTTGTATTTGTCCCTCACAGCTGCCAAAGTACTTCCTCTTCTACTTAATTGCAAGTCGTGTATGATAAGAACACATTCCTTTAGATCCACTGGTCTATATCCCGAGCAACGTTGAAGGGCCAGACTCTGTATAATGAATAGAGTTAACTCAGCAATTAAACATATCAAGAAACTAAACATAAGTGAAGTTTGAATCAAATTAAAATCCGTACCCAAGGATGTGACTTTGGCTGTAACGTGAACCTTGAAAGGAATATCACAGCAGCAGCTACCAAAGACGGCAAGAATTTCACACAGTTGTAATCCAATAAACTTAGCTCTGCTAGGTAGTAGCCAAGAAACTCTAACTGCAAATTGTTTTTCTGTAAAAAAAAAAAAATTAGCAAAGAGTTAATGCGAACACAATTGAATTGAAAATCATAATGTTCATGTCATATATGAACACTTACTTTGTAATCTTCTTGAGCAATTTTGTTAAATTGTCTGCATACAAAGCAAAAAAGAACGGACATATCAGTCGAGAAACCACAGATCATTACAAATGCATGTATAGTTACTCGCAAAACAGCTACCTACCCGAGAAATGTTTTGATTGTGGGATTTCCCATTTCAAATTTGAGGCATTTTAGCACATCAGCCTCCATTTTTACCATCTCTTTCTTTGAATATGAATTGTCTGTAATATAACAAAATTCCCCAACATCTGGAGGACTAATCTCCTCGTACTTCCTGATCATTGTCAATAGATAATATTAGATTCACAAACAAAGGCTCAATGCAGGGGAAAAAGCAGTTCTTGGCTACCATACTTACGCAGCAATGAGCATTGAAGAAACACCCAAAAGCTGAAGTTTCTTCCTAGGGATGACATTCACTGATAAGAATCTATCAATGTAGGAAACAGCAAGATACAACGTATCCGAAAGTAGCTTGTATTCATCTGTAACTTCAACCAGCCAGTCCACTAAAACTCCTCTCATATTTGCACTCACATCCTTCTGAACTTTCTCAAGGTAATCAGGCAATGGTCTTCTCTTTTTCTCAATCTGATTCAAAAAACCGTAGAGTTAATCAAAACTCAAAAACCCAACAATCAAGAGTTGATAAAAATCCAATCTTTAGACTACCCATTTCCAAATTCATCCATAAGAAACCAAATCAAGCTCTATTAGATAACACCCAAATAAATAAACATTTCAAAAATTTATAGAAAAGAGTAAATAAAAATGCACGAACCTCCATTTGATGAAGATAATCATATATATCAGAAACATAAGCAGTACACATCTGTGGGTCATCATCAGAAATTTTCAGCTTCCTCTTAATAATGTGCTTACATTTGGGTCTCAGAGGCTCAGAAACAAACACCTTGTCGTCAATCTGATTGATACCCACATTACACAAATCTTGAATCTCACTCAACACAACTCTCTTCTTGTTGGGTTGTTGCAGCTGCTGAACCATTGCTTCTGCTGCTCTTTTCTTAGCCAATCGAGTTACTCTTACAAAATTTTCTTGGTCTGCCATTGTTTGCTGCTCCATTTTCCTGTGTGTGTATGTATGTATATATATATATATGGCGCCATAAGGAGTTGTCTCAAATTTTTGGCTAATTGTTTTTTTATTTTTCAGATTGAATTTTGAAAAGTGAGATTTGTATTTCCCTCCATTACGTTCCCTCTATGGGAAATCAATGGAGAGAGAGAGGTGGGCTTTTTGGTTCAGTTGGGCCATTTTTTGTCGTTACATAATGTTATATCTCTATAATTTGAGTGATAAATCTACAACAAAAGCAGAGTACGAGATATATAGTTATTATAAAAGGTAGAGTAAAAAAGGAAATATAGTTATTAAATAATAGAGACAAAAAAGAACAAAGAATTGTTATGATAATGACCCTCTTATCATGAATCGTTATCGTTATTGCTATCATTATTGGACAAGGCAAGACATATTGACTCGTATGCTCGTCTTGCTACCTATATGGATTTGTGGCATGTACGTAATATCCAATTTTTAGTGTTGCTTAGCATAAGGTATGAGCTTTGGCTTCTATGGCGATTGGCACAAGCTCATCGCGATTATTCATGATGAGTTTCTTGTCTGTGAAGAAAGTTGAAGTAAGAGATGATGGCAATAAAGGAGTTTTCCTTAACAAGTTGAATGTGGAAACAAAATGGTACTGCGCGCAGATGGTAATAGTCTGAAGTTTCATAATTATACGCTTTTTATAATTATGTGATGGTGTTTGACTTGTCACGTGGGTATAGGATGTTAATACGACTTATATAATATACTTAGATTGACGGAAGAGAATACTTCATTAGAGTAGTTTTTGTAAAGAGAGCAAATATCAAATCAGAGTTAGTAAGATGAATGAATTTTTAGTATTTTTAAGTTGTACATAAGTAGAATGGTCGAATATTTTTGGAACGTCCCAAAAAGGAAAGAGTGTCATATGAATTGAAACTGATGGAGTAACAAACAAGAAAATAAGGCGTATAAACATCACGAATGTGTAAACTGCAGCAGCAAGACCTGTTGGGAACGTACGTTGAGATAACTGTTGGAATGGGTGCGTCCACTAACAGTCAATGGACCAGGTCCCTTGACACAGTAAGAACAGAATGTAAGCACAGACAGTGGTCAGCATCTACTATACGTCAACGGACCAGGTCCCTTGACTTAGCAAGAACGGTAGTTGAAACAAATGCAGAAAGTAAATGGCTGTAACTAAAATTTGCACAATGATTTTACGTGGATACCTCCTTGCTAAAGGGAGTAAAACCACGACCTGTTGCACAGGATTTTCAACTTTCTTCACTAATCTTCTCAAGTAAAAGTGAAACCCGGTTACAACCAATTTGAGAAAAAGTTATTAGTCTCACCGTCAAGTAATCTACATATTACTTGAAGAGCCTAAGCGGATACAACACCGCCCACTAAGCTATCACCCCTAGATAACTTAGACTTTGCTAAGCAGATACCACACCGCCCACTAAATCACCTAACTCTAGATGAATTAGAATTTGACTAAGCAACAAAACAATGTTGCCCACTAAATCAGTTAACCTTAACTGATTTAGACTTTTACAAACTCGAACCAAATATCTGAATTCTTTATAAATTAGGAACAGATTTACAATGTAAGAACGGAAGATATAATCCTAAAACAACTATATAGCTTGCAGCTCTATCCGGTCCCTGTTGCTCTTAGGATGACACTTCCTGAAGATGACCTTTGCTTTTTGAGCTTTTGGATTTTCTGAAAATCCAACTTTGTTTGCCAAAACTTGTTTGTGTTGTTGGAGAAGAGACTATATTAAAATGGACCAAACCCTTGGGACGAGGCTATTGGATGAGAGCCTGCTGTCATGAAAAGTTGTGCACCAACCCCTCAGAGTTGGCAGCTTTTGACAGCTGTCGTTTTGTCCTTTTCTCGTGTGCAGACTTCACGGAATCAGGTCCCTTGCTGCGTTTTTGATGCTTGAGTTCTTGGCAAAGACTTGCTGCTCTCTCTCTCTCTTCTTGAATGAATGAACTTAATATGTTGTTTGTCATGTTGAAACTATCAACCATAAATAGTTATTAACCGTTGGACAAACAACCTCTTCGATTCTGATTGGTTCAGTACGCTGGCGTCTCACCTATCACTGACAGGACATCTTTACAGCTGTAAACCATTATGTATCAGATGGAGAGAACTCTGCCAGGGACTACGTCCCTGCATTTATGAGATACTTAAACATACAGTCTCGTCCGCTCTTCTTATTGGTGTAGGATGATGCACTTTTCACCTACCACCTAACATGACAGCTTTTACGGCTGTACCCCATTTGTATCTGAACGAGAGCACTCTGACAGGGACCAGGTCCCCTCAGTTGTGAGGATCATCAAAACACCTAGAATATAACAATATCTTTCATTGCTCGTTACGTAACTTTTCTTGGAGTTTTAGGCAATCTTTCAAAGCAATTGAAAGTTAGTTAATAGATCAAGAATTGTACTAGTAGTAAAAATGTTGGCTTTAACTAATGCTGCAACAGGGGTAGCAGTTATAATCACTTGATATAAACTAAAATCTTTGGGAGCTTGTCATGATGAAAGTTATGCAGTAACCGAGAGCGATCCAATTTCGCAACATCAGGCAGTAAAATCAAGTTATGGAACATATGAAGAAGAGGCAAATTGTGGTAGATCAAGTTATTCAGAGGATTTATATGATGGAAGAATATGTTTTATCTGTTATGACAATTCAAGAAGCTGTTTCTTTGTTCCTTGTGGTCATTGTGCAACTTGCCAAGTATGTGCCCAAAGGTAAACTATGTTTTTTTCTCCACATAGTTTCGATCTATGTTGCTCGGATTCTCCAGAAATGGTGTCATGCATGTGTTGGATCCCTAAGTTGCTTAAACTCGGGGTGCGAGTGTCTAATACAAGTGAAATCTAAGATTGGGGGATAAGGGTCCATTTGTGGACATGGGCACAGAGTTCCGGTTAAATTTTTTTTTTCTTGATGACAAGGGAAATCCGTAGCCACTGTCCTCTAGGTGAGCATAGGATAAAGTACCGCTCATATGCAATAACTCGCCAATCACACAAGAGTGGTAACCCACACTAGGCAAGGTCGGTGCGACGAGCTCGACCAGAAGGCAAACCCCTTGCTTTCGCTGGCAAGGGATTTCGAACTTGAGACCTCCAACATGGAAGTCTTCAAGCTAAAAACAGAGATATAAAACTTAGATTATGATATATATATATATATTGTATTTCATTTTCTTCAATTTCACCTTAATTTTTGTTTTGATTACAAAAATCATTGAATCTGTTCAGAATGACTCCCTCAAATTTGGTCAAAGTATCCAAAACCGATGTACCCGATAAGGTACGGATCTCATAGACACACCTACGTCATGACGATAGGGTGCAACACTGAAAATGAAGAATCCGAATAAACTAAGTTTGGTCCTCCAAAAGAGTATTTTAGAGGATTTGTGCTTAACCAGTGACATTTTTAAAAAGTCCGAATAGTATAGGTCTCAATTACTTTTCATAAATTGAATAAAAAAAAAGGTTATGAAGATTCTCATGAGTAGTTTCCTACACGATCATGGATGTTGAAAATAGGTTGTGCCCATTGTGCAGAAGCCCAATTCATAAAGTTAGAAAGTTTATCATTCCTTAAATTGGGAGCTTTGACCTTGTGCAACTGAAATGAAATATTACTATCGAAATTGAATTGTAGTCCTAAGAAGACATATACTTATTCATTACTCGTACAGACTTGACAGAGTTAAGCTGTATTGAGGGAGTCATTTTGTTTGAATTCTTTTCTTTATCTTGGGACATTTTAATAAAGTTGTGAAGATGTGTAATGAACACATAAACCTTTAAAATTCCAGGACAATTCATGGTTCATACGCTCAGGGGCGGACTCGCACAATATCGAGTGATGCACGTGCGTTCGTTAACTTTTGAAAAAATCATATGTATTTGTGTATATCGATTTTGAAAAATTGAAAGAAATTAGAATATAGTTAACAATGTTTTTATAAAAAATAGGGAGAAGGGTCTGATATACCCCTCAACTTTGTCATTTGGAGCTGATATAACCCTCGTTATGAAAGTGACTCATATATACCCTTACCATTATACAAACGGCTCACATATACCCCTGTCGTTACAAAATGAGCTCACCTATACCTTTCATTTAACGAAAGTTAAAAATTAGTTTTAAATTTATATTTTTTACTTTTAATTTTTTAAAAGAATTATCTAGAGATATATATGATTCTTCTATCAAAGTTCAAGGTATGTTTTAATTTTTTTCATACATAAATTATTTTTTGACTTCTTTTATTATAATTATTTGAGTTTCTTATTCTTAATTTTTTTTTCTTTCATTCCTTAGTGTAAAGAAAAAAAAATTTAAACTATTCTTTTTGTCTATATTGTAATTTAATTTTTGTATTCGAAGAAAAAAAATTAGTCATCTACAATAAGTTTTACAAGAATATTAGTGAAACATAAATAAATTTGATTATCAAAATAATAATTCTAAATTAGTCATTGAAACAAAAAAAATGTTTGACGAGGATCAAATTTACTCATATGGGATTATACTTTTTAGAAAAAAATTAAAAAAATTAGATTAAAATTATTTTTTTTTCATCTCGTTAGAGGAAAAGGGTATATGTGAGTCGTTGTTTATTAGTAGGGGTATATATGAGTCACTTTCATAACAAGGAGTATATTAGCTCTAAATAACAAAGTTGAGGGTATATTAGACTTTTTTTCCTAAAAAATATAGAAATGTCCTTGTGCTATTGGTAGAAGCTAGAGATACCACCCTTTAAACCAGAATTTGAATCCTTGGTTTCGCCTCTGCATATGCTTAGTCACAAAAAATAATCTTAGTTATTAACTTCTCAAAAAAAAATAATAATAATAATCCAACAAAGTCCACAAATTCATTTATGGCTTAATCTCATTAATAACGAGCTCTTTATCAAAAATTAAAATACGTGAACGCAAAAAATATTATCTACTTTATTGTTATTTTTCTAGATGTTAAAAGATATGATTTTAACACGTCAATTTCAAATACGTGTTATTAAATTAAAAGATATGATCTTAAAATATTTTACAAGATCAACTTGTTTTTAAAAAACTCTTTTTTTGCTTTTTTTTTGTTTGAACCTTATCAACAATTCCAAAAAATGCCCATTCTTTCCTCTTCATTAAAAATTTAATTTTAATAGACCTTTAATCTATTAATAATAATGATGCCATACTCGACTTTACTCCTAGATAATTGAGAGTTTAAAATATAACTAAAACGTTAATAGACTATGCATTGCATAAATAGACTAGGCATATTTTACTCTTAACATTTGTTATTTTGATAAAGATATTCATTGAATTTCCGATGTACGAACTCGGATCACATACTATAAGATTTACAGTACCATTCTGAATTACACTCCCAACAAAGTTTTCTCTATATCTAGAGGTTGAACTCGAAACTTGTGATTAATAATGGAGCTGTTTCACCGTTGCACCACTACCTATGTTGGTGGGCCATGCTATTCACCCTGGTTTGACAATACAAGCATGCTTGGAACTTTGCCATCCACAAAAGATACCTTATACAACATTTTAGTATAAATAATGATCAAGTGAGCAAAGTCATCAAAAAGTCTTGTTTGCTTGTATTTGCATCAACCATGGAAATTTCATATTACATACTCATCTTCACTTTCATTTACTTGCTAAAGAACCATTTCCTTAGAAAATTCCAAAATCTCCCACCAAGTCCCTTTATCTCTTTGCCCATTATAGGCCATCTATATCTACTCAAGAAAAAACCACTTCATAAAACATTAGCCAACATAACAGAAAAACATGGTCCTTTGCTTTACCTTCGATTTGGATCGCGTCCTGTCCTGGTTGTCTCCTCCCCTTCTCTTGCAGAGGAATGTTTCACCAAAAACGACATTGTTTTTGCCAATCGTGTGAATCTGCTTGCTGGAAAACACCTTGGTTACAACTATACCACCCTTGTTTGGGCATCCTATGGCCAACATTGGCGCAACCTAAGAAGGATTGCTACTCATGAAGTTTTGTCCACTCAGAGAGTTCAAATGTTTGCTGATATCCATAGAGATGAGGTTCGGGCTCTGCTGCAACGACTTCTAAGGGGGAAAACTAGTGGTGGAGATACTAACACAAACGTGGTGGATATGAAAGCGGCTTTCTTTGAGATGACACTGAATATCTTGATGATGATGATTGCTGGGAAAAGATACTATGGTGATTCTGCTGGGAAATTGGAGGAATCTAGGAGGTTTAAAGAGATTGTCACAGAAAGTTTCCAAGTGAGTGGTGCAACAAATATAGGAGATTTTGTGCCACTTCTTAAATGGATAGGAGTTAACAAACTTGAGGATAAGGTGAAGTTACTGCAGGAGAAGAGGGATAAATTCATGCAAGAATTGATTGAAGAGCACAAGAACCGACGAAAGGGATCTTGTTTGGAGCAAAAGAACAATACCATGATTGATGTTCTGTTATCCCTCCAAGATTCAGAGCCTGATTATTACACAGATGAAGTGATAAAGGGAATGGGAATAGTCATGTTAACAGCAGGGACTGATACTACAGCTAGCACAATGGAATGGGCATTATCACTTCTTCTGAACAATCCTGAGGCACTAAAGAAAGCTCAAAACGAAATAGACACTCACCTTGGAGAGTCATCAAGGTTACTTGATGAGTCAGACCTTGCTCAACTCCCTTATCTCCATGGAATCATAAACGAAACTCTCCGATTGTGCCCAGCTGCTCCATTACTTGTGCCACACGAGTCCTCAGATGAGTGTGTTGTTGGAGGTTTTCGTGTACCCCGAGGGACAATGTTGCTAGTGAATTTGTGGGCAATACAAAATGATGTTAAGTTGTGGGACAGGCCAAATGAGTTCATGCCTGAAAGGTTTATCGATTTCAAAGGTCAACGAGATGGGTTCAGGCTAATGCCATTTGGATATGGCAGGAGAGGATGTCCAGGTGAGAATATGGCAATGCATGTGGCTGGTTTGGCTTTAGGATCACTTATTCAGTGCTTTGAATGGGAGAGAGTAAGTGAAGAGCTGGTTGACATGACTGGAGGACCTGGACTCACTATGCCCAAGGCAATACCATTGCTAGCAAAATGTAGGCCACGCCAAAATATCGACAACCTTCTTACTCATTTGTAATCACAATTCTCCCCTGCACTTTCTCTTTCAGACAGAACAATAAATGCAAAAAAAACGATGTTAGAATTGTCTATGAACACTTACAACATAACATTGCTTTCAAATCTTTGTGGGCTGTACTATTATTTATAAAGAAACATATGTAAAACACAGGAAGCTGGAGTAATCATCCAAGAATCACTGAGAAAATGAAGGTTCTCATATTTCATAAGCAAACAGAATAACATTTAATTTTTTCTATAGCAAGGATGGACTCCTTTTCCGCTTATTATGAACTCATGTAAGAATAATTCGCGGTTAGTTCAAAGCATAGTAGCTCTGTTGTCCAGCTCAGCAAATCATGTTCTTAACAGGTTAACTTGGCCACTAGCCATAATTGCTACAAACAAACTATTCAAAACGATGTAAAACCAAAAGTGGACCAGATTATAGTCACCAAAATAAATGTTCTCACTGTTCTCCTGGCGTCGTATACAGAAACGCACTTGTTTTCATGGTTAGTACACTTCAACATGCACCATTGATTATCATCTTAGCTCCACCTCCGTCGATCTTCTTCCTCATCCACTGGAGTGTACCATGATGGTCTACGCTTTGAGTTGCTCAATCTGTAGTTCAAGAGAATTTCTTCATTACTAATTGCTCGAGTTGCCACAAGAACGAGCGTCTTTAGAACAGGGACATCTAATCCGTTCTTGCCAGATTTCCAAGATTTGAACCAAAAGGTGCCAAACCTCCTCATGTTAGCTTCTTCACCATTTCCAAATGAAATATTGGGTATATAGGCTCTCATGTGCTTCTCTGGAAGAGGAAAGTCATAAGGGCATACCATTACATTTGGTACCATGTCCCTTGCTGGGTGGTTGGCAAAGTGAGCAAAGGCTAAAGGGTTTCTCCTTTCCAGCACTTCATGGTTACCTCCTAGACGTGTTCCATCCAATGGCTTACTGAGCATTTTCCATATTCGCTCAGAACCCTTTCCATCAGCTTGCATGATGTGCTTAGGCTCAGGAAGAGACGACCCATCCCATATTTCACGAGATTCACCACCAGCACCCCAGGGCTGTGCATTTATCACAGTTCCATCATACCGTGTGATCAAATATGAATTTTGGGCGTCAACTCTTGGATATCCAGGAATATAGCGGTAGTATGCAGGGGAGTAGATTACACCAGGATATACTGCTAACACAGTACCAACATCAGCTTCACCATGTATGAATAAACCTTGCCCAGCATACTCATGTGGAATTTGAGAAGGTTTGACCTCGAGAGTATAGCCCATAAGATCCTTTAAACTCTGTGAAACCTCTGTGCGCTTCAATGGCTTGCTTTCAGGTATAGCTGTGCTGAAAGCAGAACAGTAATCAAAATCCAGGGCACAGTGCAGCTAATTCAACTAATCACACTTGCAGAGAAAAAGAAAAAACTTTTGTCCGAGACGACTGGAAAACTTGAATATAATCTATGTGCGAACACCAAAAAGATATAGGAACTATGACCTTATGTCATAGCGCACTTTTCAAGAGTTTATTGTACACAACTTATGACAACTGTCCAACAAATACCTATGGATCCATATTTCCAGGACATGGACTTTTATGAACAACCAAAATGTTTAGATGACAAAATTTACTTAATTTGAAGAAAGTCCGAAAAAAGCATCATTAGCCTTATATATGTTTTGTTTCTACATACCGTAAGCTCAATACTAAACAACCAAACATAAACAAAAATGGAAGTATGATCAAATCCAAAATGGTTATGAAAGCAAAATCAATTAATCAAGCTGTTATATTTGAATTTTATAGTAATCACATGTGAAGAGTATAATGCTTGTTACATTACCAAAATCAAAAAGGAAAAAGAATTGAAAAGTGAAACAAGCATTATACTCTTCATATAAATCAGAAGCAAGTTAAACGACCCGATTCATATAAATCAGAAGCTTAACTACAAGGTAAAAAGGGAAGGTTCCTTTAAATTTTAGCAATTGACATACACACAGCTCTTGGTGAATCTAGTAAGTTAAGAGGCTTGAGCTGAGGATTTAGTTCCATCCACCTAATCAATTTGCAAATGATCACAATGAATTTACACATCTCTAATTTCAGGCATTACATTCCAGGAACAGGTCTAATTAGAATTACATTGAGTTTGTTTTTTGTTTTTTATGGCTAGGAGTTGAAATTTGTATTCCTAACCTGACATAACATAGCAAAAGCAGGATAGCAAGGGATCACCTACGTGTATGCTAAAGTTGGGCACCCATGAAACTTCTAACAAATTTTAGAAAAGCAACAAGCTTAAAAGGTGCTACGGAAATTGAGCTTAAGATCTTACCGCTGTGGTCCTTTAATGGAGCAGTCCTACCAATTGCAAAACTGAGCCCACTGCGACGAGGAGAAGAATTATTTTCGGAAGATGGTGTTTCCGGCTTGTCCTTGACCGTAAGATCAGGTTGTAATATGTGATCCATATATTTGCAAAAGCTTGTAATCTGGGAATGCACATTTTCTTGGACCTGCTTCTGTTGATCAGCTAGGGAGGCCTTGCCAGCCATGTCAATGATCTCCTCTGCATCAGTTTCAACAGCATCCTTCCCCAAACGATTGTAACTGAAAGGAGAAGTTAATCATGCAAAGTTAAAACTGTAAGTTGTGAAACTTAAAGCACAAAAGACATGCAATTTCACCATCATAGGTTTCATAATAGTAATTCATCAGAAAAAAAAATTAGTTACAGGCAAGATCCATGGAGGACTATAATTTTTTGCTACCCCTTCCCCCTCTAGATTGGTATGTATTGCAACTAGTGTTAAAGACTTAAAGCAACAGTTCTCTTAAGAAGAAAACAAAAATGAAAATGCGGAATAAGGATCGTTGGGTGATGATTAAAGTAAAATCCTAGCTCTTGAAAGAAGCTCATCAGTACTTCAAGCAGTCCCATACATGCCTGTCAGCACGGAGAAAAAGACCTTACTCAACTCAAAAATAATTAAAACTTCCATCATCAAACAAAAATATGACCTAACCAGGAAAAAAGTACAATATCCTAATAAAACCTCTTTCCTTTCATAAATAATAAGGTAAACTTTCATAACTTCATCTATTTACAATGGAAACCTATTTATGTAACCCCTTTCCCTTTGTCTTTCACTTGTTAAAACAAATCTTATAAGGTTGCATATTTATATTTTAAATGAAGAACTGAATAGCCTGCAGAATTGTATTTACATGAAGGAGCCCATCTTGGTTGGTCAAATACTCATACAGAAAGCTGAATCAAACACACAATTTTTTCCTTCTAAGAAAACGGCTTTACGAGGAATAGTACAAATAATGCAGCCAAACAACTTGTTTCTGCCAATTCTTGGTACAAGCATCAATGATAAGGCTATGTTCTTGGAGTAAATTTCAAAGAGTACAGATGAAACCCAGAGTTGATTGACTTATTTATATCTAGAACGCGATGAAGTTGTAGTTGTCTCACCAATCTATTTACAGGAAACACCAGCATCATAAGACAACAACATTACTTTTCTTTCAAGTGTTGAAAATGATCCTTACCTAGTGTACAGGAAGAGGCGGTTTACATCAGCTTCAAACTGTAGACTCCTTGGATCTTTAGCAAATGTGGGACTTTTAGCAAGAACTTTAACCGCCTAAAAATCATTTCAGAAAGCAAAATACTTCAACTTCAGGAGATTAAATACATCAATATTCAACACAATACAACAAGTACATACCATATTTTTAATCACAAATACCATAAAAGAGTATCACTCCCTTCATTTCAATTTCTGTCTTACTTTCCTTTTTAGTCCATTTCAAAAAAAATCTCTTCCCTTTTTTGGCAACTTTGCAGTAAACCATATTTCGGTTGCATATCTTTAGTTTAACACCACAAGATTCAAAAGTCTTAATATTTACTTTCTTAAACTCTACGTAAGTCAAAACCAGATAAATAAACCGAAACAAAAGGAGCATTATATATCACAAATTCAAAAGTTCCGACCACAAGATTCAAAACTCATTCTTTACTTTCTTAATCTCCGTACCAAGATTCAAAATCAAAACAAACAAATTGAAACAAAGGAAGTATTATACATCATAAATTCACAATCCTTATAGTTAAAATCAATCAAAGATACAAACTTTTCGACTCTCCAACAATAAAGTTGTGATTTTTTTTTAGTAAGGGAAGAACCCCACAACCCCATATGAATAAAAATTGAATTTTTATTATAAGAAACTATTGAGACCATTAAAATTACATGTCTGAGTTTCAAGATTACATCTTTGAACAGTACATCAAATTTAGGAAAGAAGTTTCAGTTGATCAATGTGAGAAACAAAGTATACCTCTTGAAATTTCTGAAAAAGGGAAGCCATGAAAGCACTGGTGAGCTGCTTGCTGACCTTGCAACCCTTTGAACTGAAATTTGCGGCGCTGTATTTGATCTGATGGAAGAAATGTAGGGAGGTTTGTGTAATATATTGAAATAAAAGGGGTCAATTTGAATTATTGAATTCTTAATAATATATTTATCCAAAAACTCTAAAATTAGTGATTTGATTAACCATAAGAATACCTTTTAAGATAAGAGATTTTGTAAATGCTTTTTGATTTTGCAGACAATTTTATTTAAAATGTTACAGACCAACATACCGACTTTCGTTCACTTTTATTTGTCCGTTATTTTAAAAATAAATTTTTATTTTTACCGTCACTTTTAATACCCCAATTTTTTCTGGGACTTAACGCTACGTATCGATTAGTGTAGGTATTATGATAAATACTCATATCAATCATTCTTTTTTAATATTTAATTGTGCTTCATTTTGTCTTAATTTGCAGATGTAGTGAAACAAACACTAATTTTAGTTCAAATATTGATATTGTTGTATTTCAATGTTATTAGTCACAACTCAATTAATGAAAATTTGTGCAAGTTGATTAGAATTGCTTGAAGCATTTTTTGGGTGTTATAAAGTCTTATAAACTATAGAAAAGTAAAGAAAAAAAACACCAAATGGAGAAGATTTTGTAATGGTAATTGCAAGAACAGAAAAAAATGAACATAAGACAGGACCAGAAGGGCTAGGATTGGACCTGCACCAAGGTTAAATGGATCGAATTTCCCAGGGACACAGAAATAAGATTGCTGGTGTACCTAATCCTGTTATACATAACAGTTACTGCAATAGACAACATAATGGGGAGAGAAGCCTGAACATCGACGAAGAAGAAGAAGATGGAGCTTAGACCAATATCCAGATAATGAATAATAGCACACTATACATGATGTCGCGGGTCAAATAGACCTGAAATGGTTCATTTCTGTGGATGCAGGTTTTGAACAACATTTTACCTGCAATCCTTAAGATTCATCTTATAATACAACAGTAATTAGCCAGCCACTACTACTGGCACTTAAATTGGCATGATATATAGGTTAAGGTATTACTGCAACAATTTTAGTGCAATCTGTTCCAGCTTTCACTTCATATAACTCCAACAAAATCACCTGCCTGTATACGGTACAATTGATAGGCAGTTGTTTGTTGATCTTTCGAACCCAGCAAGCTTTTTCTTCGTTTGCAGGAATATAGGCTCGTCACTCAAATATGGAACCCCAATAAAACTGCAGAGCAAGAAGGAAAGAAGAATCAATTTGCTGGTTCCAATTAAAGAAAAGAAAAATTCTTGATGCTACAACGAATGTTCTGCTCTTGCAAAAAAGATCCCATTCGTAGTGAAAGGTAAGATGAAATACAATCTTTTTCCCGAACCAGAAAAAGTTAACTAGGTAAGGTCAGAAATCAGAATCATAGACAAGTAGTACTATTGGAAATAGAGGATGAAGAACTAGCTAATTGTTAATCTTTAACATAGATCACGAACATGGTAAGTCACTAATAAGGGCAGCCTAGTGCACTAAGCTCCGTTTATGCACTGGCCCAGGGAAGGGCAGAAACACATCTGGTCCATTTCAACAGCATAACGGGAACATCAAATCTACTTGAAGGTTTTAGTCAAGCTTCTATGTCAACAAGTAAGAAGATAAAGAAACAACGAGAGAACACAAGAGAGCTTACACCTGCCCAGAATTTTGTTGCAAACAGTTATCCATTTCAATATGTTATTTGAAGGCAACGACAAGTAATTTCTTTTACTTCCAGTATTTCCGTATCTTATTTAACAAATTTCAATTTAGCAGAATGAAGAAGGAAAGAAAATTTAGAAGAATCATTACCCAACCAAAAAGCATAAAGCGAACCAGACTTCTAGATTATATGTCTCACGGAAGAGAAAACCTCAACAGCAGTGAAATTATATATAGAATCAACAGAATGAATTATGCCAAACTATTATTGCTTTACTTGAATAAGGTATACACTTTTATAATTTTCTTTCAGAATAATGAAAGGTCAAGGAAAAAATAAGATTTTTTTTACAAATGAAAGACAAACAAAGGTTATTATGGATAAACAAGTTTGAGTTAGCACTCACCAATAAAGAAAATTAGAAGAACCACAGAAGAAACCGTTTGAACAGGTCGATTGTATTTCACATAATACTGAGACCTTTGCAGCTGTCGTTGTACTGCTCCATACCAACCATTAAGTTGCTTCTGGTACCTTTCATCACAACAATCGAGGCAAGTTTTACTCCTCTCACAACATGTGTTAATGCCCTACATCAGAAAATCAAATTCAACATGAATTAAGGACATCTATAAATGATGAAGAAAATATACAAGTATTTTTAGGACAATTGATAATCAAATCCCTTTCTTCCAAATTTATTCAACCTCAAAAGGTAAAACTATATGATTTTGATAATGATTCATTAGAAATGTTATATTATATAGTTTGACTATATTCATTACGTTGTCATATCTAGTTTTTAATTGTTCTAGTTTTGTTTCCAAACTTGACTTAAGTAATGTAATAACAACAAAATTGAAAAACCTTGAAAAAAGAGTCTAATTGTGTCACGTAAAATTGGAATGAGGAGTATCAATGTCAGAAACTTCAGAAGAAATACACACCCTAGTCAATGGCAGAGACTGTGGCAATGTACAATCAGCTTCTTGATGATCATCAGAGTTGAACCTCAGCTTCCTGTAACCATTCTTTGACCACTTCAACTTCGTCGCAGATTCCACGCAATTCAACAGGCCTTGAATACTGGGTATCTTGCGGGGGGGTGGTACAGGTTGTTTGCCGCAAATATCATCAGCAACTGCAATCTTCCAAGCACTAATATCACCACAAGCACTTGCTGTCTTCCGGTGCCCCGAATACATCTCATCCTTGGTGTCAACTTGACTCCCGTCCACTAAGTTAGATGAACTTTTTGAATACTCTGGCATTCGTTGCTTACAATCCTCTTCCCACAAAGCTGGTTTCTGCTCAACTTCGTCAACTTTTACAGAGGATTTATCTGAAAATGAAGAAGAGGTCGACGGTCCTGAGAGAAATACGGCTAGTTCATCGAGTTCCCTCTCGTCCAAGCGCACCCATTGATTGCCTTGTGAAAAAGCTGATTCATTTAGACTCTTCTCTACTTTCTTAATCTGATTATCCATGGCAATAACAAATTCACCATGCCTTTCTTTAGCATCATCAGTTGATGTATTACTGTAGCTCGAACTAACTGCCCGATCAAATTCCTCCAACTGCATTAACATTAAGAATTTCAACTTTTATTGCATCCAACATTAACACCCTATATGCGAATACACGTGTCCGTCCAACATTAACACCCTATATGCGAGTACACGTGTCCGTTAATCTTTTTTTTTTCTGTCATTTCTCTTTATCTGTTATGTTTCTTCTATGGGGCAGGGGGAGTTGAATTCCGGAAGGAGTCGTACCTGCCATTTAGCAGTGCCAAGGGTAGTCCTTAGGTCTCTGCATAGCTCGTCGGAATTCCAACGTCCAGAAGTATCCTTCAACGCATGAATCCATGTTCTATAAGTTGATTCCATCCTTGAAAAATCAAATTAAACAAACATTTCAACAAAAAGAACAAAACCCCACAAACTAAAACCAACAAAAGCTTCAAACTTTGCACCCCTATCATAAATAAATTCACCCAAAATCCTTATCCACGAGGTCTCAGGTTCGAACCCCCAAACAAAAACACTAGCTAATTCTTCTCATCTGTCCTCGCCTTGATAAACACAATCACACAATATCACGTGGAATAAGTCGAGGTGCACCAAATCCCGCCCCAGCACCACCATCATCAACAACAACAAAAAATATTTAACTCACACAACAAAACTAATCCAAAACCTCCCAATTTTTATTTTTTTTAAAATCAACCAATTACCCATCATCTATATCCATTTCCACTCTACAACAGCTCATTTCATTTCAATACCAGTAAATAACTTCACCTTCCAAAACAAACTATTGATTTTAAAACCCTAAAAACACAATAATTAGCAAAAAAATCAGAAAAAATTACTAAAAATTACAAAAAAAATGAAAAATTACCTGTCGGCAGATTCCTGAACCTCTTCTGCAGCAGAGAAGAACGGATCTTTCTCCCATCGATCAAAATATGAACCCATATCCTTCAACCCCCAAATCGAATTTTTCACAAAAAAATCCCAAAAAAAAATGAGAAAACCCAAAATTGATTCAATTAAAAATTTATAATTTTATCCAAAAAAAAAAACAACGAACCAATTTGGATTTGCTTGGATCAAATTTAAAGTAGAAGAATATTTTTTCTTCTTTTCTTTTTTTTTATCAATTTGGTAAGGTGGGTATGGTTAACAGTTTGCGTCAAATGCATGATGTATTTAAATAATATATAAATAATAGTTTATTATAAAGTTTTTAAAAAATAATAAGGTGGTGTTCTGACTAATACAGCATATAGATTATTTTAATAAATTTATATATTATTTTATTTATAGGTGTTAAGTAAGGAATAATTGTATTCATCAAATAAAAAATTTAGATATATTAAAAATCAGTTAATATTTTTTTATTTCATCTGAAATTCGAAATCATTAGTAATATTTTAATTTATTCCAAATTGTTGAGGAGTAGACATAGTTATTCTTGTCTTTTAGACGAAGACTTTCCAAATATTTTGTATTATTATAATTAAATAAATATTTTAATTTATATTTAATCAAATATTATAATATAATACAATATAAAAATGAATAAAAAATAAAGTGTTGATTTGTAAAAAATTGAACATTTTTTCAATATAAATAACTTTTTCTTCTCTAATGAATAATATTTACGGGAAGATAAATAAATAAAATTTTATTTTTTAATAATTTAATTTGTGAAGAAAATTTACACGTTTTCAATGGATTTAAGCTATATATAAAAAAAAATGTCAAATGGTTTGAACGACCTCTCCGTAGGGAATTACGCGTGCGGTCAAAATGAGTGTGCATAAAAATAATGGCATTCTGTCTTACTCGTTGTTCGATATTTATATCGAGTTTAATTAAAATTAAATTCGTATATTGTATGATCAATTTTATCTTGAGGGATAACATTTTCGATTTCGTATAAATTTTTTTTCAAACTCAAAATTTCTAATTACTGTTGAAAGAATTTGTTTCATTCGATGTCTGATATCATATTGAATATTAACTAAATTTAAATTTGTGTTTGTAAGATCTAATTCCGAAGACGAATTTTTAACATGATTGTATTTTTTTGGAGATTTAAATTTGAGATCTTTTGATTAAAGATGAAGAAATCTCGATTATATATCCCGATCACCATTTTCATGTTGATAGTTGTGAAAGGTGTTTGATGTTTGGAGTGTTGGGTATGTAACAAGAATTGATGGGAAATAGAGGGAAGGAGAGGAATTTGAAAAGTTTTGGGAACTTGAAAAGTCCTCTAATGCTTTAATGAAAAAGGCAATAATCCCTCATCGGTAATGGAAATGAGAATAGGAGAGTTTAAATAAATAAACACTCCTATTAATTGTTAAAAGGGTTGGAAAGAGGGACCCCCCTCGCGCCGTCGTCGTCGCTCGCTTCGGCTACGACTTCGGCAAATGATCGAGAGATAATTTTTTTGGACAAATTTTATTTTCAATTAATTAGTTGATAACAGAAGTTAACCGAAATGTTTTCAACTTTTTAGTTAACCCGACCCGACTCGAATCCGCGCGCGTGACTCGTTTTAAATTCCGTTATATTTAAAAATTCCCGCCATCAGTGTTCTGAAAGGTTGCAACTTTCAGGAACAGTCAATACCATTTTAAAGTTTGCAACCTTTCATTAATGGTCGTGTCAATTATGAAAGGGTTGCAACCTTTCAGAATATATTCTTCTTGCCTATAAATACCATTCAGTCTTCAGAATATTTCTCAACAATTTTTCTGATCTTCCTTCTTCTTAAAAACACATATTTCTTCGTGTACTTCCTGCTGTGGATTGATTCGCTGACAGTAGAGTTTTTGGTATCTATACTCTACTGATTAAGATCATTTTACCTTAGGAGGTTATATTCCAAATCAAACCTCGTATACTAGAGGGGAATAATTTCCTTAAGGGGAAACTGTGAATTCAGTGGACTTGATTTTCTTCCTAAATTATCAAAAGACTATTCCAGATTCTGATAAGTTTTACAGATTCAATTATTTTTCTGTTCATCTTATTTACTGGTTCTAAAAATCTCAATTACTTCGTGTTTCTGAATGATTTATTACAACCAGTAATTTTTTATTTTCATAACACAGATTGGCAACATGGAGTAACATAAGCATTAAACCACTTGATGCTGACATTTTTTTGGCACTTCATGGTTGTTACCTATAGTGAAAAAGCAATTGACAATGAATTATAATTTTTTTTTTTCTTCTTCTTCTCTAAAATTGACTGTTAGGTGCTTTAATTTGTCTTTTTGTTGATTATTTCACTTCAGAACATGTTAATGTCTTATAAAGTTAGCCCTTCATATGATGTCTTAGTTCTCTAGCTTGTAGACATTATAGATTATGTGTTTTTATCGATAAAATTTCATGATAAAACGATAAAATATTATTTTATCATTAATCATAAATTTCGTAAATATGAAATGGATTTCTAAAAAATTAATTGAGTTTTAACAGACGCGACTCTCAAAATACATTTAAGATCAACTTCTTTTGAATTTTGGGACCAAAAGGTTTGAATTGGAGGCCCCCTCATAAGATAATAGTAAAAAGACATGGGAAAAGGGTCTGATATACCCCTCAACTTTGTCATTTAAAGCTGATATACCCCTTGTTATGAAAGTGACTCATATATACCCCTACTTGTAAACAAATGACTCACATATACCCTTTTCCTCTAACGGAAATGAAAAAAATAATAATTTTAATCTAAATTTTTATTATTTTTTTCTAAAAAATATATTCCATATGAGTAAATTTAATCTTCGTCAAACATATTTTTTTAGATTTTTTTTTTGTTTTAATGACTAATTTATAATTATTATTTTGATAATCAAATTTATTTATATTTCACTAATATTCTTGTAAAACTTATTGTAGATGACCAAATTTTTTCTTCGAATACGAAATTAAATTACAATACACACAAAAAAATAGTTTAATTTTTTATTCTTTAAACTAAGGAATAAAAAAAAACAAAATAAGAATAAGAAATTCAAATAATTATAATAAAAGAAGTCAAAAAATAATTTATGTATGAAAAAAATTAAAATATACCTTGAACTTTGATAGAAGAATCATATATACCCCTAAATAATTTTTAAAAAAAATTTAGAAGTAATAAATATAAATTTAAAACTAATTTTTTAACTTCCGTAAAATGAAGGGTATATGTGAGCCATTTTGTAACGGCAGGGGTATATGTGAGCCGTTTGTATAACGGTAAGGGCATATATGAGCTACTTTTATAACGAGGGGTATATCAGCTCCAAATGACAAAGTTGAGAGGTATATCAGGCTCTTTTCCCAAAAGACATTAATTGTTTTTTTCCATATTACCCTCGTAATTAATTCATTTACAAAGTGTTTATATTTATTTGTAAAATTTTGAAAGTTTTTAAGAAGTGAATTGATAATACTATCGTCTTATTTATTATTTCTTAATATACGTTAAAAAATGATCAATTAATATGAGTAGTTAAAAATCCTCTCCGAGTCCTAGATAGTGTAGAATAGCCAATTGAACATCAGTCTTGACCCCTACCAAATTCATACTCCACCTCCGAGATTAGCTAGCACATGATCATAAATTTCTAATTATTTTTGATAAATTATTTTTTAGTATCGAATAAATCAAATTTTAATATGATACGTATTGATTACTGAAAATATTTTTTAACATTTGATACGTTAGTTTAATGGATAATCACATACAAAAGTTAGATCTTCATTCTCAAAAGCTAATATTATGAATTTCAATCAAAACATTCAAATTGCTCAGTCCTAAATTTATTAGGAGCTAACATTGACTTTCAATAACTAGATAATCCATAATTAAAAATATAATATCAAAATGTCATACTTTCAAAGTTTGATTTTCTTTATCAAAATTAATTTTTTCTCTAATCAAACTTCAATACCGTTAAATTCCCATTTAGTTCGATAATTACATTTCCATATGTTCACCCCTAATATTAATGAATTGACATAAATAATAATTCGGTTATCTCATATTTAATTAAAACAAAATGAAATAACATTACTAAAATAATTAATATTAATCTAACTATAAAATGTCAAAAATTATTTTAGCATGTGATTGATTTATTAATTTCATCATTAAAATTAATAAATCTAACTTTATCTCAAAATAACTTATATGTAAAGCAAATAACTACATAAATTACCGACCAAAATATGAAAATTTATATATATATTTTCGATTAAATCAACTTACTTCGTCTAAATTCTGAATCAAATTAAATACGATTTTGAGGTAGCCGGAACCGGAAATGAGACGCCGGAGAACTAACAGCGACGCCGTGCCAGCATATACCACCTCGACAAAATTCATTACTAGTATTGTTATGCTGCTGCTGCTGATTACGATGATTCATCCGATTATGACGAACCCTAACATTCCTCGCCTTGATGTAAATATCCCATGTCAAAGTCAAAATCAACACCAGAGCGACGGCAGCTGTTGAAAGTATGAGAACGAAGCAACCGGTGAAATTTCGACCGGTAATTAAGCCGTAAGCTTTCATTGCACCTATAATTGCTAGATACAAAGTTGTTAAATTCGCTGTTACTTTATCTGAAATCGCCATTTTTGTTGGTGTGAGAGGAGTTTTGGGGTTTTTTGTTTGTGTGTGGGTGTGGAGAGTGTGAATTTTAGGGGAAATGGAGGTGTCGGTGTGAAGTAGCGTGTGACATGTGAATATTATAGCCTTTTATCTTTACCTTTTTTTCGAAATTTGATATTCGCACTAAATTTCTATTAAATTTAACTTTAGAAAGTCTAAATATTGGAAGTAAAATACCCCCAGCAAAACCAATTCTGTGTGCCAACTTACTTAAACCTAATATATATCTGATTAAGAATGAAAGAATATTTTGTCGCTTTTTGATTACCGCATGTATTTCTTTTGTCATAATTTATGACATTTTTTTTTATTTGAGAGTCAAACAATTTAAGTTTTATCAGAAATTTGTGCATGAGATTTTCAAAAAATTTTAAAATGAAATTTATATATTTGTAAACTACGTAGAAGGTATTACGAGTCACAAAAATTTATAATTCAAAGTGTTTAAAAAAATTATGAAAAATACACGATCAAAGATAGATTTGTTTGACTTTTGAAATTTGAAATGTGATATATAAAATGAAACGGATGGAGTATTTTTTAAAAAGATTTGATTATTAATTAGAATTATGTATATATTCACCAAAAAATTATGTATTGTATACATAAAAAATGGTTATTCTATTTTATATCTTATTTAAAATTATACATAATTCGTACATCTTCTTCCTCTATACCATATTAAGTTAAACAATATGAATTAAAAGGAGGATTAATCTTTGCTGTTTCTAAATTGTAAATTAGATATTGTATTTAATTTTATATATAGTTATAATTAATTATCAAGTATGATATTATTTATCGAGAATCTCTTACGCGTATAATATTTTTTCTAACTAGTTATCAAATAATTTTTTATTTTGTTTGATATAAGTTAGACACAAAATTTCGAGAAATTTTTTTATGACATTTTAAAATAAGCTTTTGGAGTAATTTATTTTTTTAGATGTTATTATAAGTATTTAAATAAGGGCAACTTTCACATAACAAACAAAAAATTCATATTTGCATGTTATAACAAAGTTTGCATAATTGCGCTCCATAGCAAACATAAAACTGTATAATTCGCTATACATATACAATTGTATAATTCGCTGGCCTAAATTGTATAATTCGCTGGCCTATTTCGCTGCAATTGTATAATTTGCTATCCTATTTCACTGCGATTGTATAATGCACAATTGTATAATTCGCTGCCTATTTTACTGCAATATTTTTATAAAATTTGTTTTGCATACAGTTGAATCGAGTTAAAATGTATGTATATTGCATAATTATAAGTGTATAGCAAGAAGATATATGTTTTTCTCGCTTTATACAAAAACAGAAACACAATATATACACTTCTGTTGTATAAAGCTAGAGAAAATTGTATTTCACTGCAATTGTATAATTCGCAATTGTATAATTCGTTGGCCTTTTTCTCTGCAATATTTGAAGTAAAATGTTTGTAAATTGTATAATTAAGTGTATAACACGAAGATATATATTTTTGCATATGTATATACAATTTACTCTCGCTTTATACAAAACAGAAACAGAATTATACACTTCTGTGTATAAAGCGAGAGAGGCGAGCGAGAATGGAGAGTGGCAAGCAAGATTTTTGGGAGAGAGACGCTGTCAAATTTTAGCTAACGTTTGCTATGGAGCACAATTAAATCAAACCCTAGATATTTCATTTATTTTAGCTTATTAATTTGCTATTATATACAAATTTTCCTTTAAATAATCATAGTAGTTGCTTAATTAATCTTTTAATTTTTATGTTTGTATGTGAATCACGAGAAGAAAATGCAATTATTTAATGGTGTGTTTCTGGAAATTTCAAGAGTATTTATGCAAAAATGGTTGGTGATTATGATTTATGTCTCCTATTAAATCATATGTCAACTTCACATTAAGTGGCATTTATAAATGGACACAATTTTGATGAGGTGAAGTAAACTCATACATTTTTTTGGACTAATATTTAATTAAGCCGCAATATATAAATAAATTTTTCTTTTAATTTAATTTTTAAATTTAATTTTTTTAATTTTGAATTTGTATAAATAGTTAGATAATTAAATTTGTATAAAGTTAAACAAATATATAAATGCATTCGACATGATAATATAGAGAGAAAAATTGTATAAAATAGCAAATTATTAATTCAAAATAAATATTATAACCACAGTTTCATTTAATTATAATTCATAGAAATACTTGCCATTCGCTTCTCTCCCAATAGAATTTCGCTCGACGCTCTCCGTAATCTCGCTCGTAACTCTCCCTCGCTCTTCTCACTTTATACAAACACAAATGTATAAATTGCGTTTATGTTTGTATAAAGCGAGAAAAAAATATGTATACAAATACAAATGTAAATACATTTATAATTATATAAATACATATCTTCCCCCATTAATTCTCTTTTGTCTTCTCTCTTTCTCGATTTATACAAACATAAAAGCGAGCGAGCGAGAGATTTGATACAAATACTTTATTTCGATTCAATTGTATACAAATTCAAGCTTTGTGCAAATATATAAAAATAATCATTGATAAATATACATAGTAGTTACGTATGTATAATTATCTAACCGATATACATATACAATCGTTACACTTTTATACAAACGAATGCCTGCTTGCGATTTATACAGATCCGATGCACCATAGCAAACATAAAATTTGTTATGAAACACAATTATCCAAACTATAGTTAAAACATATTTTTATGTTTACTAAACCTAAAATTTACCGAAACTAGTGCTCATGTGTAATTTCCCTAATCTTTTGGGGGCAAATGGCATTATCAAAACAAAAGCCCTAAAAGCATAAGTAAAACCTCAGTGTTCTTTGATCTTCAAAAAAAACCCCAAATTCATCAAACTGGAAAAAACAGAGAAGAAGAAAAAAAATCTCAAATTCATTCAAAAATGGGACTAAATTTTCTAACAAGCTTAGCTAAACGCACAACAATTCAACATTCAAAGCGTTGTTTCACTTCCAAGAATTCAATTTCCAGAATATGGACTGAATCTAAATCTTATAGTAGTAAAAGTTTCAATACAAATACAGTTAGTAAAACCCCTTCTTTTTCGTTTTTGTTACTTTTTCGAAAATCATATTCATCATCTTCGTCTGCGAAAACCCAATTGGGGTTTTTGGCATGGTATTTAGGAGCTCTAGAAGCTCGTCCAATTATCACGAAAAGTATTTCTTCTGCTGTTATTTATGCTGCTTCTGATGTAACTTCACAGGTAATTTCCTATTTTGTTTGCTAATTTTTGTAATTTAATTTGGTTTTAATTTGCTAATTTCAGCGGAAAATGGTTTAGATTATGTTGTATTTGTAATTTTCTGGAGAATTTTTTGTTTGATTTGATTATCCAAGTATAGAAGGTAACAAATGATAATTATTTGCGCGAAAAGATAGTTTTTTTTTTGTAAGTTGAAGTAAATGTTAAGTTCTAGTTTGGCTATAAATTTTGAGATTGAAACTCGAAAATTTGAGCTTTTAAAGTTGTATACGTTGTGTTTGAACATGCATTTTACTTGGAAAAAGTTTGTAGTTTTATAAGCAAAAGTCCCCAAAAACCAGACCAGTTTTGGGAATTGGAGAATATTCGAAGATGATTGAATTTCATGGCCAAATAGATATTTGAAGACAATTTTTCAAAATTTACTCCCAAAATGTATGGCCAAATGCTAGCTAAATGTTGATATATTAAGAAATAGTTACGTTCTTAAAGAATGACTTCCATTTTCCTTTGTTTGGGTGAAAATATTTTCGACGATTCAAAAAAACCAAATGGGAAAATGATTTTAGTGAAGGAAAACAATTTCCAGTTTCCACCATACCGAAGCAGAACGTATACTGGTGATTTTTGTTTTGATTAGACAAACGAAATGGAATGTTTGAATTTTTTGATGTGATACAAGTTGATTAAACATGAGTTGTGACTTGTCGACTATGTGGTTTGCATTTTTCAGATGATTATGATGTCACCTTCAGATTCTTTAGATATAATTAGGACTCTACGAATGGCTAGCTTTGGACTATTAATTTTAGGAACAGCACAGCATTATTGGTTTAACTTTGTGGCAAGTGTATTGCCGAAGCGGGATACCATTAGTACATTGAAGAAGCTATTGATGGGACAGCTTGGTTTTGGGCCTGTAATTAATTCTATTTTCTTCTCTTTCAATGCTGCTCTACAAGGTACACATTAGGTTCTTCTCTGTTTTATGCGCTTTCTGCCTAGTTCTTGCTTTCTAGTACTGAAGTCGCTAGTTTGTTTCTTAATTATGCTATTTGTCACAACTCACAATTGATACTAAAAGGCACATAACTTTACTTCCGGACTTCCTGAGTATTTCTATGTATCCCAAAAGAGCAGTTCAGAGTGGGACATCAGAATCTAGTGATACACACTACTGACTACACCACTATGAGGGGGATTTAACCTTGCTTCTTTCCTGCATTATAGTGTAAAGCAATATGTTTGTTCTGTATATTCCGAGGGGAAAAAGAACATGACAAATTATAGAAAAATACAAACAATACAAGGGAAAATCATAGAGGCAGAATAAGGGTGGTCCAATGTGTATAATACATCGTTAATAGTAAAAATGATAAATTCTTTTTTCCTGCCGAGTGCCTAATGATTGCGCATTAGTCATTTGGTAATATTATTCAACTATAAATCAAACTAATAATTTATTGAATGCTGAGAGCTTTCACGGTTTTTCTTTGACAAGAATTTTAAAAGCTTTGGAAAAACCTAACAATAAAATGAATAGTTGTGGAAGTGGAAACAAGACTATTTGATATATGGAGACCTCATAGAAAAAAACTTATGTTTTTGTTCTTATCCAAAAAAAAAAAAAAAGAAGAAAGAAACTAATGTTTCGTATTTTTTTTATCAGTAAACTAGTGTTTCGTATTGTTTAATCTTAGTCAACCATATAGACAATATCAGGGTTCTTGTGTGCAAAAATGCTTCATACTTGTCTTTGCATAGATGCCTCCCCTACTCCCCCAATTTCGCCGGGCAGCACTTGCTATATACATGCATACACAGTCAGAGGAGTTAAATGTAGCTGAGTACATAATCTATTGGTGAAACTTTACCACATCCAGTTGGTAGGTACATAAGATGTTTAAGTTGGTGGGGCTGATTGATGATATAGGTGAAACTTTACCACGTCCAGTGGCTGAGGTTCTGAATATTACATTAAAGGGAGCTGTTTCTTCTAAGCTTTTTCCTCCTGTGAATCTCTGCCAGTATTGACACTATAATTGCCAGTATTGATTGTTAACACATTTGAAAAGTTTCATGAATACGTCAACATTATCAAGGGTGTTTTTTTTTTTTTTTTTTAAAAAAAGAACTCGTTGAGTTAAAGTTCTGTTTAAGAAATCTGCTTCTGTGATCTATGATTATTTGTCGGTTATGCTAGGTCTGATGATTACCTTTGCCTTTTGATTTACCGTCTCATTGGTGCAACATGATTTAATCCTTCAACTCTTTCTTATTTTCACATTCAGGTGAGAATGGGGGGGAAATCGTTGCAAGGTTGAAGCGTGACCTGCTCCCAACAATGATGAATGGCCTAATGTACTGGCCCTTGTGTGATTTCTTGACATATAAAGTAATCCCTGTCCATTTGCAGGTACTATGTTACACTTGTCTTTTTTGTAAGGACACTAGCACATTTATGTTTCATGAGATTTATGTTGCTCGGACTCTCCAAAGTTGCTGGCACAGCCCTGTCGGTTCCTCTAGAAATGCATTACTTATGGAGGATCCAACATGCACTTGGTGACATTTTTGAAGAGTTCGAGCAACATAGATTAATGAGATGATCCACAACTTCTGAGGTCCGACTACAAGCCCTTAACGGAAGCATCTATTGCTCTAGTTTTTATCCATCTCAAATTTATTTAAATTGCTCAATTCGATTCCAATTATTCTGAATCTGTTCTTCTAAACACTCACAAGGTTAACGTTTTTGGTAATGCTCTTTAACAGCCATTAGCCAACAGTGCATTCGCGTATGCTTGGACGATATATTTGACGTATATGGCCAGTTCCAAGAAAGCCATTGCTGTTTAGTAAGCAACCCCTTCTCCAAAAGCCTCAAAACATCGCAAATTGAGATAAAACTACTGCTGAACAGTCCTCATATTGAGTTGCTCAAACATTATTTACAGGATGATATACAATAGGTCAAGACCCTTGATTTTCAATAGCTACAAACTGATTCATTCTTCCATTTATTTTCCTTGTTTTCAATTTCCAGTGTATCGATGAAGACGAGTCGTTGAGTATACACCTCGTCTACATCATTAGAATGTCGTACTTTTCGTATAGATACATTATAACTTCATATCATAAATTTCAAAAGTCTTTCTTTACATGAATTGAGACTGAAGGAAAGCAGTAACATTAGTATTTTCTTGGGAAATTTTACGCAAATTGCATAGTGTTAAGATCTAATTATATTATATCCTTATTCTTTTTCAATTGGTGAAATCCGAATACATCTCAAAATGCTTTGATACATCGTGTTTCAGTTTTGTATACATCGCTCAACGTCTCGAAATATTATGTCTCAATATTGGATACATTACTCAACGCTCCGATACATTTATTTGATGAGATCAAAAGACTCTTAATGAGCAATTAACATAACTAACAATAAATTTCAATAATGAATATATGTGAAGGATAACAAAAGAGTCAAGAAATATTAAATTTTTGTTTTCTTATCTTTTAATACCAAATGATACAAGAATCCAAAAATAAAAGGTCTCTTTTATGGTGATTTGAAAAAAGACCAATGTTCAAGACTGGAAAGGCTCATTTCCCCTCATGTTAAGCATTCAATTGGCTTCATTCCCCATTGTTTCTGTAACTTTAAAAAAAAAAAAAAGTACTTACAACAACAAAGGTGCAATAACTCTCTCATTTACTCTCCCCTTATACACATTGCACTTTTCTACTTAATCTTCTTCATGACTCATCCTCATAAAATTCATTTCTTTATTTTAATCGGACTTTCTCTGTTTTAATTCATTTGTCTAACTTTAACTGTATACCGAATGTAATAAAGTAATTATAACTTTGAATCTTATTATGTTAAATAAATTAAGAAAAATTAATCGAGATAGCTATCTACCTACTGATTAAATGAAAAGTGGGCAAATATATAACTATGTATGATCGTGTATAATTAGTGTATAGTCTATGTATACTCGTTATCACATGCTAAAAAAAGTAAATAGCAAATCTGTCTAATTATTTATGTAAAGATTCTTTATCTATTTTTCATATTACTTGACCTCTAGTAACACACTTCTTAAGTAAGTTTTAATTAAAAGAAATACGAAAAATATCTTTTTATTTTAAGATTTTCAATACGATTTGTCGAAAGTTAGAATTAAAGATTTGTAAAAAAATAAACTATTTTTTTTCATAAAAATAGTAGAAACAAATAGAAAAATATTTGTTCTTTTTTATTCTACTCATCCATCAAAATAGTGGGCTCTCTTTGAAGAAACATTTCAAATGAATTGAATTTTATTCAAGAACTTCTCTTTTCTTGAAAAGGGTGTCAATAAATTTTTCCAAAAATCAAATCTTTTTTACTTTTTTACAGTATGAAGACTTTTGGGTTCTCTGTTCTGTTCTTGATGATGGGAATTACAGCCTTTTTATCCTTTTTTTGCTTCAACACTGGAGGTAAAAACCCTTACTATTGTTCTGTGATATTACTAGTATTTTTTTTTTCATATTTCAGAATCTTGATATGTAAGCTAGCTCTAATTACTTGTTCATTTTTGGACTTACTAGCTATTAAATTTTTTTTTTACTGTATTAAGTTTGTTCAAGTTTTGTTATTGTTGTTGTTGTGAATTTATAGCTTAAAAATGGGGTATGTGAATTGTGTGTGTGTTTTTTTTTTTTTTTGTAAAACTAAATATATTTCTAAATTGGTATACTATTATTTGTTGGCAAGAATGGTGTATAATGTACTTGATTGAATGTTGAGTTATTTACCTAAAGGATTATTGCATTATTTCGTTGTTGTTACTGCTCTCCTCGTGTTTGTTGTGTAACACTCTCCATTTCGCGTTATTTTGTTGTTGCTCCCATATCTGTATCCCACTTTTACGAACTGTTTGAGAGGCTTTGTTTACGCTGAAGGTCTATCGGAAATAACCTCTCTATCTGTATGAGGTAGGAGTAAGGTTTGCAAATACACTGGGTATGTTGTTTGTATCCGTGCTAACTATCTTTCTTGGTTGCTCTCCGAAAAAATGCTATTTCACTCCTAACTATTTGTTTACCTCGTTTGCCTTATCGTAAATGGATCTGAGTATAAATGGTTTTCTTTCATCACAAATCTTGTGATACATATAAAAATGAACATACTAGTCGTTTTCTATTATATAGGTAATCAAGAGAGCATAACGAGAAAATGATTATCTACATGTATACTCTTCTCTTCCCTTTATAGGGTCTATCACCTATCGGAAGCAGCCTCCCTACCCTCACAAGGTAGGAGTAAGGTTTCCGTACACTCTACTCTACCCTCCTCAGATCCCACCTTGTGGGATTATACATCCGTTGTTGTTTATTTGATACCAACTTAAATTGTCTTGCTTCATTTCTCGTATACACCATTCATCTTACTTTTAATGAACTACTTATGTTATTGATCGTATTTGTTTCTCGATGGTTCTCAAATGTCTGCCCGAGGTTCTTTCACAAAGTCTCAGTACATTTTTGGATACATTTATTTCGGTTTGTTAATATACACGGTGCTGCCGTTAGAAGAATTGTATGAGATATATATACCAATCTCTGTTTGCCAGATACTGAGGTTAAAGCTACAGAAATGATCAGCAGATAGTCGTATTCACAGTTTCACGCAAGGGTATGGTATTGACGTAGCTTTCTCGTAAATGAAACACAGGAATGTCCTTCAAATGGCAAAATACCGATACAACGATGACCATAAAGAACAGAAAGCTGCAGGTACTTTATAACGGTTATAACTTATAGTTATCGTTTACGTGATGTAGAAATCATAAATTGTGTATGGATTACTAAAAAGCCTCAATTTTTCTTCACAATTTCCCATCTTCAGGAAAATGGCTACGGTCCAAGCATCAATGAGGACGATTCAAGCAAGTTAGGCCTGGAAGATTATCGTCCCATCGATCCAGTTCCAAGCTCAAAAGCTTCCGTAAAACCAGGACCTATTGAGCATGGTACTCCTCTTATGCCTTATATTCCTAAGCCTTCACCTCCTCCTATTAGCACTATCGATGGGCTCCCATAAGCTCATCGTTAATCCACTTCCACCGCTGTGCTAAAGTTGGGCAAGTGTTGTTTTTGCTTACAAAAAGCTGTCTTTGCTAATTTTGTGTTGTTCTTGTAAATTTTTTCGTTGAAACACTCTGTATTACCATGGTATGTAACTTCTAGTACGCCTCTAGCTAGGCGATACTTGCACAAGTTATCAGTTATCTATGTAGTTGAATTTCGTACATAACTGATAATTCTTTGCTAGGTGTTGCAGTGGTAGGAGTAACTGTTAAGCCACTCGTTGGCCCTATTTAATCGCGCAGTTATATTTAATCGAAGGAACTGCACCATCAATAAGTTTTTGGCATTCGGTAGTTCTTCTAAATTACTTTACCATCACTTAGCTATAGACTGCATATGCTATAGTTTGATACTTAGACCAGAAATTGTAGTACTTAAATAATAATTGTGATAGTTGAGTCGAGGGTTTGTTGTGTACACACTACCGTCCCCAGACCTCACATGACGATAGTAATAGTCTTTCTAGGCAATTGATCATGTCTAGAAGTGTTTGAAGATGGAGTCTACTTTTTAGATTTTCTTGATTATTTATTGTTAGCCTTAGCAACAGTAAGATTTGTTGTCACGTGATCAGAGGGTCATATGTTCAAGTGTAAAAATAACCTAATATGGTTAGACTTTTCTATAGACTTCACACGTAACAAAAACTTAGTGTATTCGACTGTTCAATCTAGTTCAGAAGAGAAGAAAAAATGAATAGTAAAAAAAGAGTACAACTTGCAAAATCAATGATTTTGATTTATAATTTAGTGTTTAATAAAATAAATCAATCAAATAATCACTTTCTCCAAGTGTATTGGACATTTACAAAAAATGAAAAAAAAATTAAAAATTGTCCACCTCATCCAAATGGACATGTAAAAACAAATTAAACAATTATACTAAAGTATGAACTTGTCATCATAATTGCCTTAATTTCTTAGCTGGATGAGGACTTTCCACCTCATCTTCGCCGGAGCCAAAACCCGGCCAATATTCCGGCAATGCCGGATTGTTCAAGTCAAAGTTGTTGATGGACCCCACACCGTTCAACGACGATGATGATGACGTCACTTTCCCCTCATAGTGACGTCTCTTATGACCACCCAAAGCTTGTCCAGTTGGAAAAGTCTTGTGGCAAATGGAACACTCATGAGTCCTTTCACTAACCGCGTTACCTGACGTGGCACTAGTTGTAATCACAGAGTGTTCGTTGACTTTATCTCTGTTACTACGGTGACTAGCTTTGTGTCCTCCTAAAACTTGATAGGATCCAAAACACTTACGGCAAACTGAATACTTAGTACAAATTGTTACTAGTAATATCGTTATCGTTATTGTTATTGTTATTGTTATTGTTGTGTGCGAGCATGAGTAGACACAAAGCTAAGTATTCATCTTCGGAAATATTTGGTTGTTGCTCCTCTATGATGAGGCCGCTACGAGGTCGTTTCGGTATTTATATTTGATCTGAGCAAGGTGGGGATTTATGGGTTCAAACGAATTTATTAATTTTTATGTAGACTTTATATTTGTACTAAAAAGTTAGTTAAATACATCTTTATATTAATTTCTGAACAACATTGATTGACGTTTATTAACGAAATTTAGAATCTTTCCAAACTCTTAATCTTGGCTTTGTCTCTAAGTTCTGGCCCTCAACAAAGACGGCTAAATATTTACTCCTATTTGGTTTTATTCTTCACACAAATATATATCACTTATTTCAGATTACAAAATTTTAGAAATCTCTTTTCTTTTTTAAACTTCAAATTGAGTCAAACTATCTCATATAAAATGAAACGACGGAACTAATATCTAATAATTCATAACTTCATATTTAAACCAGAGATTGTAGTTTCTTCTTTTGGACTTTACTGTTCGATATCAAAATGATTTTAAAAATGATAAAAGTTAAAATGAAAAATTTATTTTTAAATAGTAAAGTGAATGGAGAGAGTATATATATTAATTGGGACAGTTGCCTTAAGCTGCATGTAGACTATGGACTCTGTCAAAATTAAAGTCAAAACACATCTCTTTTTCCTCAACATATAAAATGATTGGTGGAGGTTTAAGATTCATACATTTAGAAAGATGTATACATCTCCAATAACCAATGTATAAATTTTTTTATATCAAAGTCCTAATCAAATATCTAAAAAAAAATTCAACAAACATCCTTTTTTCGGACTGCCTTATTTTCGAAGGAAAAAAAGATAAATATATTTTAAAATTATCGTAAATAATATGTAGATATCTCCGTCATACTTTTGAAATATCAGTGCTCTTGCCGTTCAAAAACTAGAGCATATGTACCATTTATATTAACGAACATACACGTGTCATAATCTTATCCATCGACCCGACATAAATTAGATATCTGATCGATGGATAAGATTGTGTCATGTGTCCCTATTTAGTCTTTCGTTAGAGTGAAGGGGCATATATACTCTACTTTTTGGATGACAGTTGTATCAATGTCCAAAAAATATAACAGAGTATCTGCATGTCATTTACGATAGTTCGAGGATATATTTGTTCTTTTCCCCTAGTTTCAAACCTCACATCCTACTTTGCCATTCTATTCTCAAAATCGTGTAGACAGAGAAGATCCTTTTTTTTAGACTGTCTTATTTTCCGGTCTCCGCGGCCGGCAAAAGGAAGAAGAGAAGGAAAAGAGGAAGTACAAGTTTGCCCAAACTATGTCCATCCCTAATTAGAGGTTGGGCATATTTCACAATATTGACCTAAATCTTGTGTGACTTTATGAGCCACCAGCAGCCTTAACAACTTCCAAATTTGATTGTAATTATTAATTCCCACTATTTTTGATGTATTTATTAATTAATGATTATGATTAGAAAATTTTATTAGAAATGACTGTAATTTGGTTTTTATATTAAGAGTTATAGCTACATTTTTACTATTTGTACAACAAAGTTTGGTTGCTAGATGATTTTATTTTATTCAGTATGTTTATTCGCGCAATAACTATAGTTTGTGTGTCAACAATATTTGTTAGTGCAACAAACATAAGCAAGGCAAAATAATAATAGTAATTTCTTTAAAAGAATAAATTANGTATGTTTATTCGCGCAATAACTATAGTTTGTGTGTCAACAATATTTGTTAGTGCAACAAACATAAGCAAAGGCAAAATAATAATAGTAATTTCTTTAAAAGAATAAATTAAATGAATGAAATAATCAAATAATCACTTTTACAAAGTGTGTCCTATTGTTGTTGAAATAATTCAAGTGAAGGAAATTGTTTTAATTTCTTAGTTGGATGAGGACTTTCCACCTCATCTTCGCCCGAGGCAAAACCCGGCCAATTATCTGGTAACACCGAAATATTCAAGTCAAAGTTGTTGACCGACCCCACACCGTTCGACGATGACGATGACGTCATCTTCCCTTCATAGTGTCGCCTTTTGTGACCACCCAAAGCTTGTCCACTTGGAAAAGTCTTGTGGCAAATGGTACACTCATGAGTCCTTCCACTAACCACATTACCTGACGTGATGACCACAGATTGTTCGTAGACTTTATCTCTGTTACTACGATGACTAGCTTTGTGTCCTCCTAAAGCTTGATAAGATCCAAAACACTTACAACAAACTGAACACTTGTACAAATTGTCACCAGTAATAGAAACGTTACTGTTATTGTTATTGTTATTGTTATTGCTGCGTGCGAGCATGAGTAGACACAAAGCTAAGTACTCTTCTTCGGTAATAATTGATGGTTGCTCCTCCATGACGATGCTACGCGATCGTTTCGATCTAATCTTGCCTTTGGTCCATGAATTCAAAGCTTCAAGTGCCATTACTATAGTTGTATTTTTTTCTTAGTGAATGAAGAATTTGTTGTGAGTGAAGAGAAGAAGGGATATTTGTTAGTGAATATATAGTTGGTGAGTGAGATATAGAAGGAAGTTGCTAGACAAGTAGTAGGAAGGTAGTAATTATAATTATTAGGTAGTTGATTAATAAGTAGTTGAATGAAATTGAAAAATGAGCAAGTTGATCAAGTAGTTGCCTTTAGTGAATATTTTTTATTAAATGCAAGTGGTATATATAGACTATATATTAGACTATGGTAAGCTAAAAAAAAATGTATATTGACTTATATTTTGTGTGACTTTTTTCAGCAGCCAGCAGCCGCTTGCTTAACAACTTGTCAACTTTGAGAAAAAGGGTATGAAATGTTAAATTAGAATCGATGGTTTACTCACATCTCAAAAACTAACTTAAAGAAAAAAGGATTATCATAAGTTCATTCAGCGACATGATACATTTCATTCATCACCTCTTAAGCTCATACATAAATATTCTTTATTTGGCGTTTCATTATTCGATCTGGTGCATACACGTTCATGGATTGAGAAATGTCTACCCTCCACTAGGGGCTAGGGATGAATATAAACATCGATCCCTGGGAGAAAACTACATAAATGAGCCATAAATTTCAAAATAATTAGAAGTTCATATCCAAACCCAAAGTAATTCATGAAATATTATTCTCTCATAAATGATTACAGCTCATACGCTCATTCATTAAGATTGATAATTTTCGCTTAACTGATACTAAATCAGTATCATGTACTATATACTGTATTTGTATTATTAAGGCTGACAATTTCGCTTAACTTGATACTAAATTAGTATATATATATATTGTATTAATATCATTAAGGTTTCCTGTTAAGAAATTACTCATTAGTCAATATATGTATATTGTTGTTGTATCATTAAGGTTTATTATTCAGAAATTACTCATTAGTCAATATATGTATATTGTTGTTGTATCATTAAGGTTTATTGTACAGAAATTTAATCATTAGTCAACGATACCATACCATAGGAGTATCTATATATACTCTGATCAGGCTTCATGATACCAATACAATATATTATACTAATAAAATATCAGTTAAACGGAATTACTTGGGGGTATATAGTTTATGTAAAGAGGTATACATTTGTAATTATTTTTTTTAGTATAAATTTAAGGATTCCCATAGTGTAATACAATAATTACATTCTGTCCCGACAAATTTAGTATTTACTAATAATCTCTTAAAATTGTTGTGGCGTGATACATTAGTATGTTGTGATACATGGTAAATGATACACAGTAACTTAAAACTGTTAAGATTAAAAGGGGAAAAACAGAACATTTAAATTTGTTATCTAAATCAGCTTAAATTACGGTAACAGTTCATTAATAAGCATTAATTCAGCATGTAATTGGATAATAATTTCAAATTTTGAAAATTCAAGATTATATCATCTAGTTTGAAGACATTTTTATGAACATCAAGTTATTAAACTTATTGACTGATACATGATAACAATTTTCAAAAACTCGTGATACATAGAAAATCATATGATACACATCAAAGTCATGTATCAATGCATCGTCTAAACACTATATCACTCTGAGTCGATATGTATCAGCAAGCACACTTGATGGCGCAGTTATTAAACTTATTGACTGATACATGATAACAATTTTCAAAAACTCTTGATACATAGGAAATCATATGATACACATCTAATTCAACGATCAATGCATCGACTAACACACTATAACACACTAAGTACTTATGTATTAAACTTATTGTCTGATACATGATAACAATTTTCAAAAATTCATGATACATATGGGATTCCTTTACTAAAATTTTTACTAATTTCAACAACAATGGTTGCTGCTTCCTTTTCTCTTTTTTTTGGTGTATTTTGTCAACCTTTGATTTAGATGATTCGCCAAAATCTTTGTTTGAATCCTTCCGAACATTCATAGGATCATGCAAAGACTTTTTCTATTTTCTTTTCAATTTTCATAGTATCTACTAATAAATCCTTCTATTAGTAAAAAGATCCATTAATATGATGTAATAGAACAATGAAAAAAAAAGTACGGATGATGGAGTAAGAAGAAAAAGAAGACCTAGAGACGGCTGATGTAATATAGCAATGAACAAGAAGAAAAAAAAGAAGAAAATAAGAACAGATGATGGATTAAGAAGAAGAAGAAGAACTATAGACGGATGATGGAGTAAGAAGAAGAAGAAGAACCAGAGAACAATGGTCCAATTTTCAGAAATTTCAAATTTTTTGAATTTTGAAATTCAAAATTTCATATTAAATGTTGTGAAACGTTTTTAATTAAAATTAATAATTCAAAATTCAAAAAGTGATTCAGAAGATTGAGTGTTTTAGTGGAGAAAAAATAGGCATGATATTGGGGAAGTGTGTTATAGGAGAGAGAAGACTATGTATCCCTAAACTTCTACTAAAATTAAAAAAAAAAAAGGAATTATGTAATATTTAAAAAAAGAAGGGAAAATTAGAGAATACTAAACTTATAGTTGTGTATTTAAGTTATTTTTCCTTTTTTTTATTGGGTATTTACTTAGTTTCCCCTTTTTTCTAATGGATCGTATTGCATAAAATGGGCCTAACAGAACATTCCGAAATTTCATCAACAAAGTGGGCTAATATATATGGGCTTGAGAGGCCTTATGATAATACAAGTCTAAATGGAAAATTTGCACAAATAGGATCTTTGGGTTCCACTATTTAAATTTTAGCCTCATTGAAAAAACAATACCAATATAAATAAAGTATGTAACCTAATTGATTCATGAGAAATATTGTTAAATTCAGCGCGATATTCCCATTAGATCACTTGAATTTTACCTCAAAATTCAGCGTGATTCATCTATTTAACCACTCTAATTTTAACCAGTAGGGTTTGACTGTACTCTATTTAGATACAGTAACATAGATACAACGAGCCGTTCTCTCTGAGAACGAATGGAACCAAGTGAGTGGTTCAACCACGTAGCTTCGAATCTCTAGAGAGAGTAGAATAAAAGAGTAAAAACTCTTTTTTATATATATAGAATTTTAAAAGTTTAAATAAGTGTATGTAAACGTGAAGTGTTAGTATTTTAATTTATGGTGTTCTTTGTCTTCTTTTAGGGGTTATATTTTAATAGCAAATCAACCCTTCAAAATTTCAATATCAACTTTGATTTTACAAGTACATAATAGTGATGATCTCTTTTATACATATAAAAATATTTAAATAGATTTCTCGAAACATTTAACGATAATTGAGTTAATGTGATTATATTAAAAATCATTTAAGATTTTAGAAACATTTATATAAAGCTATGGTACTTGATATACTTTATATATGTCTATTATATGAAACATGAGAAGTACTTATGATAAAGATTAATAAATGTGTTTTTATATAGTTAGCATATGGGGACATTAATGTCTTATATATCACAATAATTAAAAACAAAATGACATTTGTTTATTGCTTCCAAATTCATAAATTAATTAGAGGTCAATCCCCATTCCATTATAAGCAATTGGTGCATACATCCACATATCATCTGAGCTCAGTAACTGCAGTAAAGTAAAAATATTTAATTATTCATTCAATCAAATAATAAATTAAATAAAGTGAAAAAATGAGATATCTTTTTAATTTTTAATTTTTGTTTGTTTTTATTACCTTAATTTGTGTCTGCAAAAACTTCACATAATGGACTGCTTCTTCAAGCATTGTGCTTAAGTCAACCTGAATTATATCAATTAAAGAACTTAATTAGAGAATTCTTGATTACATAAACAAATGTTATGTATATTATTTCAAGCTATATTGCTCAGATTCTCCAAAATTGTCATAGTATTCGTGTCAGATTTCTAGAAAATAAATTATTTTTAAAGAATCTGACATATATTTATCGATATTTTTAAAGAGTCTGAGCAACGTAGATTTTAATGACTAATGAAATAAACATTGTTTACCTTTGTGCCATTAGGGACAAGACCTTGCAAGATTCTCAATCTTTCATTGATTCTTTCTCTTCTTTTCTGCATTTTTTTTTGTAAATCAAACTATTAATTTCAAGATTTGACTTATATACACGAATAACATAAAGAACTTTGCCCTATCAGTATAATTTAACATGCTGTGACAAATAGCTTGTCTTATTTTATATATTTAACTTTTTACGAACAGTTACATATAGTTATCTTTCAGGTGATAATATGATTCGTAATTAAATAAAATCTTATGTTCTTACCCTTGCATAAAGGCTTTGTGGATCTGTTGCAGCCCCTCTACTTGCCCTTGTTTTGGTTTTTAAATTTGAATCATCCTCAGAGCTACAACTACTTGTGCTTTGTCCAGGATTATTAGTCTCTTTGTCTCCAACTTCTTCATTGTTCATTTGGATGTTCTTTTGGTTCTTTTTGGCTTTTGGTTGGCTATTCTTCTTGTTTTTTTGTCCCTGCATTGAGTAAATAATTAACCCCTATTACAAATTATCATCTTGAGCTATGTTGTTCGGATTCTCCAAAAATATTACCGCTTGTCAGATCCTTGTCAGATTCTTCAAACTTGCACTAAGGATCTGACATGTATCTGACAATATTTTTGAAAAGTCTGAACAATAATCATTGAATTCAAGATTGTAAATACCTCATATGATCAAGTCATTTTTTTCAAGAAAGAAAATGACTTTATGAGATAATAAATATTAATTGAGTAAGTATCGAACGCAGAATTTATATTACTCACATGATCTCTTGACACCTTTGATTTCTTCTTGGGATTTTCAAACTCCTTGTATGTTTCCTCTTGTATTGTTGATTGAACTTCAACTTTATCAAACTTTCTCTTTAACAACATTTCATCATCCAATTGGCTATAATTATTGCCAATATTTTCTTTCATAACATAATCATCATTAGACAATGAATTTTCAAGATTCATCTTGTTGCCCATCATGTAAAAATTAGTAGACTCAACATCATAATTATATTGTAAATATTCATGACTTGTGTTGTTGTTGTTGATGTTGAGAAAAAACATAGCATCACTTCCTCTACTATCAATACTATTTTCTTGAGAAAAATAATCTATATTGTTGTTACTAGTATGAGAATTAGAAGAAGAAAAAAAACTCCCTTCAATAATATTATCTTCACCATGTAATTGAAACATAAAATCTGATGAATTTTCATTCAAGAACATTTTGCTCAAAGATTGACAATATTCTTCATCAAAAAATGCTCCCATTTGCTCCATTATATGTTGTGTGATGATTTTTTTTTAGTAAAATATTATTCTCAAAAAGTGATAGGACAAAATAAGGTTTTTGAGGATGTATCTTACTTTGGAATATGAGACAAAACTTTGGAACTTATTTATATTTATACTAGTACTAGAAAAGGGGTTATAAGTTTATTAGATAAATAAATAATTGACACTCCTCTCTGGTTTAATTTGTTTGTCGTATTTTAATTTTTTATAGAAAAAAAATGAATCTTGTGATATTTTAAATATACTGAAATATCGTTTAATCTTGTGATCTGAAATATATCATATAAACTTATGAAGAGTTAACAATACGTTCTTTTTATTAAAGAGAAAAATAAGACAGATAAATTGAAACGGAGCGAGTATTATTTATATATTAAAATCTATAATTCCATAAAGGAATCTTTAGGAGTCCACTGGTGGGGCCAATCACCAGGCAATGTACAACTCATGCAACTAATAAAATAAAAATTTGTGTCATTCTTTTAATTAGAGATTAATCATTAATGAAATCTTGGACTAATTAGAAGGATAACTGTCTTAATCTAATCATTGGGGCAATATGACTTCAAATTTTAAAGTTTTAATCCACTGATTAATGAATTAAATTGTGTTTTTAAATATTATTAATGATAATTTATGAGTTTCGCAGAAAGAGAGAATAAGAAGAAGTAAACTAATTTATTAAGAAAATAAAGAGAAACACTTCTCTACAAATTATATATTTCTTGTTGGTTTGTAAGCTTAATTTAATTCGAGGTCTAAAATGAAATTTTAATTAGAGGGTTAAAGTTTAAATAAATTTTATCTGTATTTTATTAATTTTTCTAAATTTTTAGATGTAAATTACTATTTGATTAATGTCTTTTATATAAATGATTTTTTCAAATACTTATTTTGATTATTATCTTTAGGTAAGATTGTATCAATACCACATTGGAAAACATCTTTTTATTAACATAATTTTATAAGTAATAAGTTGATAAACTTTAAAGATAAGAGTTAGAATTATCGAATGTGATTCAAAAAGTTGATTACTTGATATACCTACTTTAATATGAAAATTTAGAAAGAACTAAAAAAAGAATTTATAATTCACTTTATTTGATTCATATTTTTGAAAGCGTATTACTTTAACTATCAAAAAGTAAAGAAATAAAGTATAAAAGGAATTAAAAATAATAAATAATGTGAGTGTTAGCAAAGAAAAATGTAAATATTCAAAACAATATTTTTTTTATATCTTCTATTTAATGGGGTTAAGATACCTAATTTTTTAGGGCAACTTTCACATATAGCAAACAAAAAATTTATATTTGTATGCTATAGCAAAGTTTGCATAATTGCGCTCCATAGCAAACATAAAACTGTATAATTCGCTGGCCTAAATTGTATAATTCGCTGGCCTAAATTGTATAATTTGCTGGCCTAAATTGTATAATTCGTTGGCCTATTTCGCAGCAATTGTATAATTCGCTATCCTAATTCACTGCAATTGTATAAAGCACAATTGTATGATTCGTTGCCTATTTCGCTGCAATATTTTCATAAAATTTGTTTTGCATACAATTGAATCGAATTAAAATGTATGTATATTGCATAATTATAAGTGTATAGCAAGAAGATATATGTTTTTCTCTCGCTTTATACAAAAACAGAAACACAATATATACACTTCTGTTGTATAAAGCTAGAGAAAATTGTATTTCACTGCAATTGTATAATTCGCAATTGTATAATTCGTTGGCCTTTTTCTCTGCAATATTTGTATAAAATTTGCATTTGTCTACAATTGAATTGAAGTAAAATGTTTGTAAATTGTATGATTAAGTGTATAACACGAAGATATATGTTTTTGCATGTGTATATACAATTTTCTCTCGCTTTATACAAAACAGAAACAGAATTATACACTTCTGTGTATAAAGCGAGAGAGGCGAGCAGAGGGAGAGTGGCGAGCGAGAATGGGAGAGTGGCGAGCGTTTGGGAGAGAGACGTCTGGCAAATTTTAGCTAACGTTTGCTATGGAGCACAATTAAATCAAACCCTAGCTACTCCATTAATTTTAGGTTATTAGTTTGCTATTATATACAATTTTCCCAATTTTTTATTTATAGAAATTTGAGACCCCAAAAGGAAAAATGATGAAAACAATGTATTTAGGGGCGGAGCCTGCCTTCTGTTCAGGAGTTTCATTTGAACCTCTTTTGGCAGAAAATAGTATTATTTATATATGATTAAAATTATTTTTATATTTATAATAAATATTAAATATTCTTTGGTTAGTTCGTATATTTATTTTTTTAAATTTTAAACCTCTTTATTAAAAAATTGTAGCTCCGCCACTGAGTTTTTTGATGGAGAAACTTATTAGACGTAAATGACAGACACATACCTAATGATTTTTTAAAAACCATTTAACACCGCTACATTTATCCTTTTTAACCTTATATTATAGTTCCTATTAACTATTAACAGAATAAATCGAAATATAACAGATTAATTATGATACTCTGGCTGGACAAATTACATCACCATACATTATCAAAGTTAAAAAAAAAAATTTAAAGTAATTGAGAAAACATGATGATATGGGAAATGTTCAAAACTATACAGCGTTTGAAAATATTTATATTATTCAATAAATAATATTATACAACATTATATTAAAGAGAAAATCATTGTATATAATATGTCATTCTTATATTAAAGATATTTAATACACAAATATAAGATAGTCATGTGTTTAATTATACTAAATTTTTTCAAAAATAGACATAAAACGTAATTATGTGTCATAGCGGAGTCAGAATTTTCAGTAAAGAGGTTCAAAATCTGTAGAAATAGACATACGAAGTAGCTGAAAGAGGTTCAACATCTACTATATATATATCTAAAAAATTATTATAATCATGTATAAATAATATAATTTTTTATCGAATGAGTTCGAATGAACCTACGTAAGGTGGCTCCGCCCCTGATTAGGTGGGGTTGGGGGGGGGGGTTAAAGGACAGTTGATCATGGAAGACAAGTACTAATTTCTTCAAAACTACTAACTAAATCCGACATAGTAAGTCTAACGTTTGATTCTTGTTCTTATTTGTCTCAATACCTAACCATTGTTCTTTGTTGTACTAATTATAAAAAAAAAAAAAATTTAACATATCCCCACGTAACATTATTTTTGTTGTAATATTATAGTGTTGCATGTGACGGTAAAATCAGAATTTCTACTAAGAAAAATCGAAATATAAAGAATTAAAGATTCACAGTGAAAAATAATAAGCATTATATTATAGAACAGTTGATTATGTCTTTGCATAAGTGTCATGATTTTCTATAGTGTATAATCATTTGAGGTGAAAATTGTTAAAAAGACGACTCAAATTTATTTCGTAAATCTATAATAATTTTTCAAAATTAGTACAATTATAACAAACGATAACTAATCATATTATAAAAATAAATTTTCCCTCATAATCTAATGACCTAGTTGTTGTTTTCTTGCTTATTCATATCTATTTTAAAAAAATGTCTTAAACTTATTCGCATCAAGTATTATATCGAATCAAATAATTTAATTATAAGATTTATATATAAATAATCAATTACCAAATAATTTTATTTTACAAAGATGATAGCTAACACATGTCTTTTATTAATTAAATTTAGTGTACACATAACACAATGATTGGTGATAATTTATTTCTATTACATTACCTTATCAACCCTTCCATCACCATTTCACACTTTTAATAATATAATGAAAAATCTATTACATTTTTATTTTTTGTTTCATTTTATCAAATAAATTTTCTCTTTCAATGTACTTTGAAGGTCATACCAACCTTTGCACGATCTCAAGAGAGAACAAAAAAATAGTTAAAACAAAATTATAAACCTTTTTTTTTTAAAAAAAAAAAAACACAAATAGTTGGAATAAAATCTATTTTTTTTTTTAGAAAAATATAGAGATTTGAACAACTCCAAAAGATCAGATTTTGATCTCTTGGGAATTTATTTGCAATTGGCTATTTTTGGCCGGCTTTGCACGACTTATTTTTTTATTAAAATACTTTTTCCTTTTTTTAAAAAAAAATAAAAAATTAAAGCATATATTTTTGCCAACTTTTGAGCATATACAAAAGTGAAAGATGGCCATATATATATTTTTGGCAACTTTTAAGCATGAACAAGAGTTATATATATAATAATAAAAAAATTATTTAGTATAACTTTTTATCGATGGAGTTCAGATGAGTATCCTCTCGTTTTTCTTAAATTTACCCCGGATCATAGAAACAAATCCACCAACATACAAGTTTAATTGTAAATTGTTATAATGGACGATATTACGTACTTACATAAAATTCTATATACGCCACTGAACAAAAGAGTAAAATATTATTTTTTATCAAACTTCAAATATTGGTTGAGTGGGAAAATATAATTATACCACTAGGCAGCATTACATTAGTCAATTTTATTTTGTTAAAAATCAATAATAATCCAAACACTTGCCTTTTACTATTGAGCCACGTTTTCTGTTTAATCTATGATATTTCCCCTCTCCTATGCATGCATTACCCAAGTCATTACAAAACATGATATTCGTATTTAATTTATTTATCTTATTTTTTATTTGATGTGAAAATTTTAAAAATAAAGATCTTATTTAAAATTTGTTTCGAGTTTGTTGCTTTAATCATTATCAAACTAATATGTATTCCGATCCATTTAATATTTCAGATGTTAATGTTATATATAATATTTTTTTTTTGGTTTTTCACTTAGTGTTTGTAGATCATATCGGAGCTTCGACTAAATCTATATGGCGCACTGTAGGGCCCTTTCGGGGGTGGCGCTCCTAAGATTTTCTCCATATCCAAGGTTCGAACCTGAGACTTCTCGTTAAGGGTGTATCACTTCCATCAGAGCACCCCAACCCATGTTGGTTTTGCGTATAATATTAATCTTGTAGCAGATCAATTTTAATGAGTCTTTCAAACCGGTACTATTAGTAATCGACTCTACAATTTCTTTAATAAACGTTGGTTTTTATATGAAACTTCTGACACATCTACTTGTCTCAAGAATCTTGGATATGTAACTGCTCAAGATGTCATCTTGTTTAACGGAAGCAATTGATTTTTATATTGGATTGCGAATAGAAATAAATTGTAGATTTTTTTTATAAAAATGCCTTAACATTTAAAATGAGAATCATAAATTAAAATTATGTTAGATATACACAAATATTTTTTAATCTTATGATCTTAGATATGCCGTGTAAAAAGTTAAAAGTTGAGACTTGTAAAAGAAGGATAAGGATCCGGTCAAGTATAATTAGGTCAAGTAATGTTCAATGACCTTATATATTCATGCCATGTGTATTATATGATTATTTATGGTTGAGATTCATTTAAATTATATACTCATCTTAATAATAAAAACAACAAAGTAGTCAACTATTTTTATTTTTTAAAAGTATCGATTAAAACAATTAAGTGTATACCCAAACTAATATTTTCAAAAAAAAAACAAAGATTGAAAAAGAAAATTTAATATACCTGATTGAAAGTATTTGCATCATCAAATTGAGTCTTATCATCAACTCTCGATCCGCATACCCGTCAATCTTAATTTTCTTTTTCTTGAAAATATTAGTTTGCGTACACTTAATTGTATTATTTGATAGTTTTAAAAAAATAAAAATAGTTAACAGCTTTGTTGTTTGTATTATTAAGATGAGTATATAATTTAAATTAACTATTAAGATGAGTATATAATTTAAATAAATCTCAACTATAAATTATGATATAGTACACATGGTATGAATCTATAAGGCCATTTAAAATTACTTGACCTAATTATACTTGATCGGATCTTTATCCAAAAAAATATTTTTTAAACGAACTAATAAAGAACATAAAATAGATAAATTAAAATAGAGAAAATATATTTTTATAGTAACATCTTGCAAAATTCAAGTGGAACAGAAAATGAATATATTTATTACTTTTCAATATTTTATTGTTTTCAAAGAGTTATTATTATGTACACAAAGGAATCTCAAAGAAGATCCAATTAGACATGGTAAACAATTAATATTTTCAAACATATTATTGAACCATTCATAGCCTAACTTCAAAATTAAATAAGATATTATTATTAACTCAAAAGAATTTTTCCTATATATTTTTCCCATCCTTAAGATTGTTATTAACTGTTAAAGAATAAAATCAGATATTTTCAAACTTTGTTGTACAAATAATATCACTTATATAAAGAAAACATAGAATTTTTAGAGGATAATAAATTATTTAGTAAATGATTCTTTTTTTTATTTTTCTTGCAATTTATTGCAATTTAGATTACAGTCAAAAGATTCTTTTTGATGAAAATTAAAATGTTAAATCACGATATAAATTCTGAAGACATCAAATGACAATCCAATATAAAAGTGATAAATGATTAGAAATTTTAAAAAAAAACTATAATATTTTTTATTTTAAAATAAACTGAACTATTTTTGATTTTTTTAGTAAAAAATATTAAAGTTTAAAAAGTAAAAATATTTAAAAAGATAAAATAATATAAAGTAAATCTCATTTTGATCAAATTTTCTGATCAAATTTTTTTTTATTAGTCCCAACTCCCAAAGAGCTATATATATTTACAATAATTTTTAAGAACATGGATTAATTTTCAGAATTTATTATCTCTAACTTATTGAAAATTGCACGTCTAAATTCAAAATTCATTATATAAAAAATAAAAAAGAATGGCCATGGGAAATTAATAGAGCCATTTTCTTGTACCTAAGTTAATAAATATGTTTTATTTAAAAAAATCTTGATCGAACAAATAATATGACTAACTCAATCATTAATTCTAGCATATTAATTAGCGAGGTGTCATTCTTTAAATGATTTTTTTATTTATGAGAATTAATTAAATTCTTAATCATACTATTTTTTAAAAATAAAATAAAATAATTGGCTTAATTAAATGTAATTTTAATATATCTACTCGTGTCCATACAAATGCCCAAAAGTGTTTTTCTTTATTAAATTCCTCATGGCTCTTCTAATTTGTAAGAGATGGATATATTAATTAGCTCGTAATGTCATAAAAAATAATAATTTGAACAACTCTTAATCACACTTACAATGAGCTGAAAAGATATGATTATTCATTAATTTAAGTTTAGCTCATCATATTATATCTTAGACCATAATTATAGATCTTTAACGTCATGATTCTTTTCATTTTTTTAATATACAATCTTAAATTATATTTGTTGTTATCAATAAATTATGCAATTATTAATTAGGAAAAACTATATTTCAAGAACTAGACAACACCTAACAAATGAAAAATTGGGAAAAAATTATTATTTTTATTGATTTAAGGGATTAAATTAAAAAAAAAAAAAGTTGGTAATAGGAATATTATTTTATTAGTTCCACGTCGGTCATGGATTGAATAAATTATTATTAAAGTATTTAGAGTTGTGCTGTATTTAGAAGTCAAATCTTAAAGTTTAAGATGAAAGAATTTTAATATCAAAAAAATGTATGTATATTATTTTATAATCTATCCTTATATTATATTCCATAGTTTTTGTTCTTATAATTCTGTTAATTGCTTTAAAATTTATTAATTGTTTGAAAATACAGCTACTACTAGAAACAACTAGAAACAGAAGATTTTTTTTATCGCAAATCAATGACAAGTTTATTTTATAAAATATAATTTTTATCCTCTCTTATTTTGCGCAGATTGAGTTCAATGAAAAATGTATAATGAGAAATATATTTACACTGATATACTTAAAACTTTCTAATTTATTCGTATGAGAATATTAACATATTTTTCGTTTCTTATTGATTCAATCGCAANCAATGAAAAATGTATAATGAGAAATATATTTACACTGATATACTTAAAACTTTCTAATTTATTTGTGTAAGAATATTAATATATTTTTCGTTTCTTATTGATTCAATCGAAATATATATCTATGAGAATAGATGTTGAACATTTTTTTAAATGGTAATTTTAATTTAAAAATAGTGATTTTAAGTAGTGAGTCCCATAGGTTCTAAAAAGCCGAGACAAATTTAGAATTTAAAATTTATAGATTTATCAAACTAAAACATAAACTTTATTATATGTGTTCAAGGAAAATCAAACTCTTACTTGTAGAGGGAAAGAAAACTTAAATAAGTTTCATTTCTGTCGCTAAATCAAGAATTTACTTTGTTATTAAGTTTTCGAAAATAATTTTTATATATTTAATATATTTCTTAATATAATAAAGTTACTGAATTTTCGATAACCTAGTTGAAGGACCATGGTATATGTACTTTAATTAATCACGACTAAAATAGTTACAAAAAAATTCTATTAATGGATTAAGACAGTTTAAACTTTAAAGTTTGACTTAATTAATCACACGGTGAAAGAATTAATTATTAGACGTATTCCTTTTATCTCTCCAGCTACTAATATAAGTAACTAAAAAAATAAGTTTTATATATATATATGATAATATAATATCTTTTATATATAATAAAAGTTAATTTATGTGTATATAATAGTATTGTAAAACTCAATTATTATAATTGAAGTTATTATTCTAAAATTCATTAAAATTCACAAAGTGCTTTCTTGTGTGTGTTTTAAATTACAATATGTGGCAGATTTCAATTTCTAACTACGTGTATCTATTACGTTCAAATACATGTATCTCAGATACATGAGATCAAAGTTAGTTATAATTTTATTTTAGTACATTGTATCCAAGCGTAATTTACATATACCTGAAATACACTAACTCTCTCACACACCTCTCTCTTATCTGCTCGTCTCTCTTGTCTCTCGATCGCCTCTCTCCTTCCGGCCATTTATTACATATGTTAGCCCACTTTGTTGATGAAGCTCTCAATTGGATGTAGTTTCTAAATGTTTGTCCTTGGAGGCCCATTTCATGTAATGTTCATTACCTCACTATTTTAACATATTTTTTAATTTAAAAAAAATACATTTTTTGTAAAATACTTCAAACAAATATGTGGATTAAAATACTTTAAGCAATTTTTTTTCCTTCTATAAGCTCAGAAGGCTGAATTATCAAACAAGATTTTTTTGCAAACTATAAACAACACAAAATTATTACGAGTTCGAAGCCTAAAGGGCAAAAAAAATTATCAAAAATTTCAAAGGGGTACATCAATTTCTTTTTTAACCAAAAGGGCAAAATCGCTGACTTATCAACGATTTTGTCCAAACTTTTTTTTCACTTTTACAAGAAAATCGCTGTCCATGCAGCATTTTCATAATTTTTTTTTAAATCGCTACCTAGGCAGCAATTTTAGAGGAAAATTTCGTTTTTACTTTTTTTGGAAAATTGCTGCCAAGCAGCGATTTCTGTGGAACTCTTTTTGGTGCCATGCTAGGCAATTATTTTAGTTAATTAATTATTTTTTTAAAAAAAAAAATTGGCAGAAAATTAAAAAAAAAACAAATCACTTTAAAAAAATAATTGGCAGGAAATTAAAAAAAAACAATCACTCAAAAAAAAGTACAGAAATCGCTTTCTGACACAACGATTTTACAAAAAAAAAAAAATTGCCCACAAAAATCGCTACCTACACAATGATTTTTTTTTTTAAAAAAATTCTTATAAAAACATTGTTGTTGCAGCGATTTTAAGTTTTTTAAAACAAAAATCTTCCAAAAACGCCTGCATTGGCAGCGATTTTATTTTTAAAAAAGAAAAAAAATATGGACAAAATCGCTGATAGATTAGCGATTTTTGAAAACAAAAACGCTGCATCAGCAGCGATTTTACCCTTTTGGTTAGAAAAGAAGTTGATATACCCATTTAGAATTTTTGAATTTTTTTTTTGCCCTTTAAGTTTCGGACTCAAATTATTACTAATTCATTTTACTTGTTTTTTTATACTCGCTCTAATCAGATTTTTGTTTCAACTTGTCCATTTTAACAAGTTAACAAAAATGTATCTTTTGCTTTCAATACTATTCTTATCATTAAATAACTACATAAAATATTACTAGTCATACTTAGATTTCTAAAACATAATTAATAAGATTAGTCTAGTAAAATAAATTCCTAATTGAATTATTTTTTAAAAAGAGTGTCAAATCAAGATAACCAAATTAAATGAAACAGGAGGAGTAGTTGAATAAACACTTAAACATTCAATGTTTACATTAAATGAGTGATATATAACATGTCATGTATTTTTATTACCTAATAACTATGATTAGTTATGTATAATTAATTTGACTTAATGCATTGCTTATTTACTATCATAAAAACCATAAAAGAAGTATTCCACATTTTACAGCCAATTATGAAATTAATTAATAGCACCCTTTCCTAAAACTATTAGGAGTTAAATGTTTCATTAGGGTAACAAATTTTAATTTATTAGGAGAGTCTGACCTTTTCTCCTTGGGAAAATTACCTAATACTCCGTCTTATATTATCATAATTTCTAAAATTCTTTATCGGTTTAAAAAATTTCAAAAAACTCCTTTCAGATACATTTACTCTCCTCTCACTCGGATATGTCCCTCCCTATGTACCTGGATATCTGTTTGTGTATCTGCATGTCTTATCCCCTCTCGAATACGTCTCTCGCATATAATATTTTCTACCTATACAGTGTGTTGGTAGGACCATAGGAAGAAGAAAAAACACACACAGAAAACAAAATAGTTGAAGATATATAGTGGATAATATGCTATCTTGAAATGAATTGTATAGCAAGAAATCTGCTAAAACAAATGTTACAACCAACTAATATTCTGTAATTTTTACTATCTCCAAATGTTATAACCAACTAATATTCTGTATTTTTACCATCTCTTTATACAAATGTGCAACCAAAAATTACTCATGCTATGGGAATGATAACGAATGCCCTAATATGTTTCAGCTGGTGAAGCGCGTGATTCTGGCGCGACTAATACTTCCTTAGATGTCATTTCGCTCCGTGTAGTAGCCCACATTCTTATCCTGTGAAGTACCACCGAACTATACATTCAGTTAAAGGGCTCGGAAAAGGTATCGTTTCACATCTAAATTCTTTCTACAGCTACGAGCCATGGACTCGGGAACTATTGAACTCACAAAAACTTATTTGCTAGCTCTGAGACAATGCCAAAGCATGAGTCCATGCATAAATTAACCAAGAGTGAACAGAGTAAAAGGTTTACTACATGCCTGGGATAACATCCTTTGCTTGTTTCGAAATTGAGTCCTGGCCTTGTTAGCGACCGAGTTTGGTGACTTGTAGAACCTCTGAAAAATGAGCATTATCGTAATACATAATTGTTCAGTTAAATTAAACAAAGAGGAAAGTCAACTGAGATATCTTCTGCAAATATTCATAAATTTACCTTTTCAGTTCCGGATATACGATGCTCTATACCAGAAAGCATTTTTTTCTTCGGTGTGAAACCAAAGACAGTATGAAGGAACTCATTTTCCTGCACAACAGAAATGATATAGGTGACAACGACTAAATAGGCAATATAAACACCAACAGTCAAAAACTCAAGTTGTGGGTAAAGAAAGTATACCTGCATGTGTTTCACAAAACCTCCTCCAATAAAGTGCTTTAGGAAATTTAACTGTTCAATAAATTACACATAGTTTCAGCAAATATATAACCAATAACATGCTATTACCAAGACAGAAAGGGACGAGAATTACCTGCATCTGTTGACACCAAGTAGTTGTGGTAAGCAAGTCTCCGCCAATCTTCATTGAGCTCTCTGGAGTATACCCTTCCTGATACCGATAGTAAGAACATTACCTGAGGCAACAATTAATACCATAACATAGCAAAAACTTGACAACGGGGTACTACCTCAAGAAATTCCAAGATATCTCGAAATGTATTTCTTTGACTGTTTAGGTCCTTCTTGGCAGACCCTTTGCCTCCAGCCTCTACGGAGAGACTTCTCACCTGATTCAGGACCTTCGCCCTTAATCCCTGGATATGTAAAATATCCTTAGATTTGTTTGCTTCGCCTGTGGAGCTGTCACTAGATCCTTTATCTTCAACAGAGAACTTTTCAAGACTCCCCACTTCAAAAATTAAAGCAAGTGCTTCACCAGCTGCAATGCGGACAGCTCTATCATCCTTGTCCAGCAGAGTTGAAAAGTAGGAAATTGACCTGCAACATAGGTACACGCATACTTCAATTATCTCTCTCACACACGCACGCACCAAAATACAATCTTGCATCCCTCTCTAATCTTCATTTATATATAGGCAGGAAGTTACGAAGGAGTATTAGTTTTTTTTTATGATCAAGTTACAAGTATTACTTTTCTCTCTTCTTTCTTCTTTTCCTTTCATTAGTATTTTTTTCTTTTTGTTTAGGGGTAGATCTGGAATTCAGGTACATACCCTTGCCAGCTTTTCGGGTTTAGTGCTGATCCACCCACAGTAGTAAGTAGGAAAGACCAAGCAGATACCATTGCTGTTATCATTGGTGGTGCAGGTTTAGCAGTAGCCACCTATCAATGAAACAGATGCAGATGTCAATGACAACATAATGAAAATCATGTAAGCAAAACAACAAAATGGTTAGATAGGGACAAGGTTTGAGTTTCGAGTATTCACAGATCGGAATAAAGGATCGGCATTAACATCACAATATGACATCCATATAATAGCAACAAAACCAAGCTTCTAAAGTAGTGTTCAACTGAAAATAAACATATAATGGGCAACATACATTAGGGCCAATTTTTGGATGAATGACTTGCCACATCAATTGCATTGACTTCTCTGTTTCCTCAGGTTCTTCGCCTCCAACAAAAGTGATAATGGCCAAACACTCCAGTAGCTGCAACCACCCAACAAATATTGTCAGTATTCAAGCTCAGCAAAGTAAATGCAAATACTAAAAGAAGCATCCACCATCTACAAACACACCGAAAATATCTTAGATGCGTCAGAACGAGATTTAAGAGCCTCTGTAATAGGAGACACTGATTCTTCCAACATTTCATGTGCTTTGTCCCCCGGGCCAGCAGTTAAAGCCAGAAGTCCTAATGATAGAGGAATTACACCAGACAAATTTAGACATCAACTTGAAGGATCACTATCTGAACTCCAAAGATCATCAATATGCAGAGCTAGAAGCTTACTGACCAAGAACATGAGATGCTAAAGTTATCTCCTTGGAAGAGCCCCTCTTAATGGAATTCAAACATTGTTGCAACAAAGTGGCAAACCTGCAAGATAGACATAATTGTGAGCACACACAAAGAAGTTACAATTACAGGCAATCTCACTAACCAAATTAGCCCTCTAGAACCCCCCCCCCCCCCC